>NW_027460995.1:130000-159265 GCF_037038515.1 Microtus pennsylvanicus
CGGGAGAGGCCACCCGCTGAAAACCGCCGAGCCGCCGCCAGACGGACGCGCTCCCGCGCGACGCACCGCGCCTACTGACCACGCCGCGGTTCCAAGCCGGCGGCCGCGGGCGGGCGCTCGAGGGCGGGTGTGGGGCCGCGGCGGGCCCCCCACACACACGCGGCAGCGAGGCGCAACGCCGGGGAGAGCGGGATGATCCCGGACCCGCTCCGGGCGGGGTCGGGAGACCGGGAACCGGCCGGGCGGGAGACGACACACCGTGCCAACGGGCTTGGCGGGAGAGACGACGGCGGCCGCCCCCGGACGAGTGGCGGAGGCGGCGGGGACCGGGACGCCGCGAAAAACCGAGCCGCGCGCGTGCTCGCAAACGCGGGGGAGAGGCGGGAGGAGGGAAAGAGACGATGACACGCGGACGGTCTTCCCCTCGAGGGACTTGAGGGGGGACGCCGCGGCCCACGATGTTCGGATGGGCCCGGACCTCGGGGACGGGGAGAGTCATCGACCGGAGCCCCCGCCGCCGCACCGGAGGAAAAGAGCACGCAAGTGGGGGGTATCTCACCGCCAGGCACCCAACCCGGTGCGGTGGCGGTTCCTCACACGAGACGCGCCTTCCCGGAGGACGACGACGACGGGGCCGGAAGAGTCCCCGGACGCACCTCGGCCGGCGGACCCACCGCCACGCCGCAGACGACGGACGTCCGCTAAGCCTCCTTTTCCCTCGCGAGGTTCCCGAAGCGCGCAGAGCCTGCCTCTCGCACCCTCTCGCACGGACCCACCGCCGAGACAGACGCGCCCGCCGACGCCGAAGGAAGGCCCTCCGGCGTCGACGGGCCCCGATGCGTCCGGCGACGCGCCGGGAGACGACCGACCGCCGTTCTCTCCAAAGGCCACACCCGAGAGAGAGGTCACGACCCCGCAAAGCCAGAACCGGATCCCCGACCCCGAGGAGGGACGGGTCAACCGCTGCTCCCCAACCGTGGGAACGCTGCCGGGGAGGGGGAGCGAGGCGACCTCCACACGGCATACAACACGAGCGACGCACGCACGCGACGCGCGCGACGAGGCCGCGGTCCGCCGGAACGGCAAAGACGGGGAAGCACGGAAGGGTCCGCTCACGGCGGGCACGGACGGTGGACGGGTGGGGCCCGGGAGCCCACCGCCACCCAGCCCCGCTCTTCCCGCTCGGCTCCGCGCCCCGACCGAGGCGCGTACGAACCCTCGGGGGAGCGGGGGAATCGGGGTCCCGCGGCACTCGGGCGTGCGCGCACGCGACCCCTTCTTTCTCCGCCACGGGTAACACGTCCCAGGCTCCGACACGGCACGCCAGCCGAATCCACGACACGCTCTCTTGCCCCGCGTGGTTCCTCCCCGGACTCGGAGCGAGGAGGCGCGGGCCGCAGCGGGTGACACAAACGCTCGGGTTTTCCCCCCCCAAAGACGGGACGCGGCGAGGGGCACCCGGCCGAAGCTACGCGCATCGGGCGGTCGGGGCGTGCCGGGGCGACCCCAAGCACACCCTCTCTTCATCGGATCGCTAGAGAAGGCACTTTTTCTCACTGAGGGCGGGCGGGACGGACCCGGCCCGACGAGCCTCCGGTCGCGGCAGCGCAAGAGCAGGGGAAGCGACACACACACACCGCTCGATGATCTCGAGCGCGGCGAGGCGGGGGGGTCTGCGGTATCGGTAAGGCTTTTTCTTCCTTTCCGGGGCGTACTCTTGAGCGTTCGCGGACAGGGGGGGCCGGACTGAGAAAAAGCATACTACACAAGAGGTCCCCCGAGAGCCAGGCCTGCCTCTCCGGCAACACCCACCGGGTCTGCACCAGGCGGGGAGGCATTCTCAGTCCGTCACCGACGGACCACCTTTAACGGTGAGAAGAAAATTAAAAGGCCGGCCGCGACCGCTCAACACCACCCAACGGCTCACCGCCTACGGGAGAAGGCAGCGCGTGGTGGGCCGCTCGCCCGATCTCACAAGACGGCCGTGAGAGAGCCATCTTACCGCAGCGAGCCTCTCTTACCCGCTCGCCTCGACCCCCTTTTTTTCTTGATCCTCGGGATCACACACCTCGCAGAGGAACACCGCTAACGGCCGTACCGCACACAGGAGGCATACACGTCAGGGAGCTGGGAAACGCCGCCGCCGCTCAGAACCGGGCACCTCTGAAGATCGGCCTGGAACGCTCCAGGAGCACCACGAGGATCGCAAGCAAGGCGCGTGCACACGAGCCCGGTCGGGAGGGGCACGTAACGCGGCAATCAGCCGACCCTCCCCCGGCTCGGAGGGAGGAGGGCCAAACAGACCCACACACGGTGGGCATAGCGAAACGCGCGACGGGGAACAAAGCCCCCGGCGCGCCTCACAGGAACCCCCACGAACCACAGCGAAGAGTGCGGGGGGGCTTTCACAGGGCTCGGGCCGGATAACCGCACCCCTGCCTTCCACACACCACCGGTAAAGGTGGGGAGGAGAGACGAGGGGCCCGCTGGCAGAACGAGAAGAGCGGCCGCCATTCACCATGAATGTCCGTCCATCGCCTGGCGCGGCTTAGGCCTCCGGCCCGAATGAACACAGGGCAAGCGCACCACATCGATCAACAAAGCAGAACCGGGAAGAATCGAGCGAGAGATCACCACAGACCCAACACATGCCACAGGAAAAAAAAAAAAAGGAAAAAAAAAAAAGAAAACCCTTCACACCGCCACACCAAAAAAAGAGCGGTGGGGGGGTCAACGGGGAATCCAATAAAAGAGGAGTGCACTCGGGAGGCACATAACATGAGGCAGCAGAAGGGCCGGGCCACCCTCAAGCCAAAAAGGACTCATGGAGACTCGGGAGCTCCACAAGCTGGGAGGGGGGGGTAAAAAAAAAAAACCGGTGCGCTCGGGAGGCACACGGGAGCAGAGGACCATGGAGGAGACTCGGGAGCTCCACAACCTGGTCCCCGCATGCAAAAGAAAAAAAAAAAGCACCGGGATGGCAAGGGAGAAGCATCGAGAGACGGGTCCCACCATCCAAACAGAATGGGTGACAAACCACGAAGCGGGGACGCCTGACACGCTTCACCACGGGCAAAAGCAAGGCAAGGAAAGCCGGTCATCTCAAAAAGCCTCACAGGAAAGCACAGCAGCGAGACACGGGCTGGGCTAGACGGAGAAAAATCACACCCTGTGAGGCTCGGAAGAGAGACCGCCACCTAGCGTCCTTTAATGTCACCCAATTAAAGGACAGCGTGTCAGCACCTATCTGCAGGTACAATAAGGACAGATAGCAATTATTAGAAGAATGGCAACAGGTACGGGGAGTCATTCACAGACCACACAGAACTCCTGAAAGTGAGGCTGGGTGAAATGTCCCAAAAATGTCCCCATAAACAAGAGAACCGACCCTCAAAGGAACAACTGATCGACCTCATAACCATGAAAGGACCGAGAGAGCGAGGTGGACATGCCAGAAAGCCGGGCGCCCAGCCTCCTCCCGGCCGAGGACCCTGCGACCAGCCGCTAGGGATGGAGAAGGGCAAGAAGAAAAACTTGGGGGGGGATCTCGAGTCCAAGAAACCGGGGACCAGTGAACAGGGGAGCCGGGACCACCACCTCCTCTCGGCCTCGAGAACACGAGGCCCGCCGCTGGGCTCTCGCAAGACCGAGGGCAGGAGAAAGGGGCGGGGGAGAACTCCGAGACACCAACGAGTCCGGACCAGGGAGGCGAGAAAGACGGGACCACGGCCTCCTCTCGGCCTCAGCATGGCAAGGCCCGCCGCTGAGGACCGAGGGTTCCTGGCAAGAGGAAGAAAATTAATAAAAAAGCTCCGAGAGTCCGGACCAGGGAGGCGAGGAAGCCGGGACCACGGCCTCCTCTCGGCCTCAGGATGGCAAGGCCCGCCGCTGAGGACCGAGGGTTCCTGGCAAGAGGAAGGAAAAAAAAAAAAAAGGTCCGAGACCCCCAACGAGTCCATGACGGGGCAGCGGGGAAGCCGGGATCAACCATCGCCTCCTCTCGGCCTCGGGTCGCCGGGTCCCAGGGCTCTTTAGAAGAGAGAAAAAGCAAGGGAAAAGCAACTTTTAAAGCCGAGGTATTTCACCGATCCTGGGCCCGGGTGGACCCGACACCTAGCGGGAGTACGCAAACGACTGAAGCCTTCTGGTCGACCCGCTCAAGTCTCCCAGCACCCTCTCCAGCTGGTCCCGTCACTGGGTTCCATCCCCAACGCACACACCCATGGGTGACTCTTCCGGCACAACCTCCTACACAGAGACCGTCCCCAAGCACGACACCGACTCCGGGACACACCCGCCTGCCGGGCCGGGACTCTCGTCATTCTTTCCGCCTCACAAAAGCCATTTTGCCCCGTCCTCGTCAACGACCGAGGACCAGGAGCGTTGCAGAAAAAGGCCACCGCTAGGGGGCGCCCGACAACCGACCGCCATAGATCGCTCGCTCGCTCCCTCGCTCGCTCGTTCGGCCGCGACCGCGGCGGCGGCGTCTTCACCTTCTCTGGCGTGACAGCGTCCTTCCACACTCACGCCCGGAGGTGGCACGGGCCCACAACAGGACAGGGAACTCCCCTGTCGGTTCCCCCACCCCTCCCCATCCCACCCCCGAACACGGTGAACGGCGAGCCGGGCTGGACATTCGGGGCTACGAAAACGAAAGTACGACCGAGACCACAGGCAGCTAGGAAAGCAGGCGAATCGATCCGATCGCTCGCTCGCTCGCTCGCTCGCTCGCTCACGGGGAAACAAAGAGCGTGTCTGACAGATCGGTGACAGGACTAGATGGGCCAGGGGCTTCTGCAACCATTAGGGCATGGTGAGAGGGAGGGACCGAGGGGGACCGAGGGGGACCGAGGGGGACCGAGGGACCGAGGGAGGAAGGGAGGGAGGGAGGCGGCAACGGCAGTTCCCTGCCATCTAAGGTCTCCTTTCACCATGGCCACTGCTTGCTTGCTTGCTTGTGGTTCTTTTTCTTCACCCCACTCCCCACGCCCTCAGCCCACACTTCTCAGACTAAATACCGAGTCAGAGAAAATTAAAACAGACGTGGAATAGTTTTTTTAAAAAATAATAATAATAATAATAATAATGAAATAAAAATAGTGTTTCAAAAATCCCACTCGGATTTCATTTCCGGGAATAATATCGTCATAGTGATGTGTTGTGAACATTTTCACTTAGAACAGAAAAAATAAACAGGTCACTTTAGTCATTTCTTGGAGAGGGTCTGTTTCCCCACCACGGTGGTTCGCACTTGCTGAGTTGCTGAAGATGATCTCCTGATCCTCGTGTTTTCAGTTTCTGAGTGCTGCTGACATGACAGACATGGGCCCTCACACTCGAGTTTATGAGACACTACTGAGAGCGTGGAGCCCATAGGACAAGGCTTTGGCTTTCCCTTCCCCTCCAACATAAGCCAGATAAATAAATAAATAAATAAATGCCCAGCAGCAGAAGCATGAAAGCAGCTTCTCAGACCCTTTAGAGCTCCTGAGTTACAGTCATGGCAGAGGATATGACTAGGCCAGGGCTCCCTTCACAACCACCATCCAGGCCTGCCTGCCTGCCTGCCTGCCTGCCTGCCTTCCTTCCTTTTTTAAATGCCAGTTTACTAAAATTTTAGTTATTTTTAATTGCGTTGGGAGGCTAGAAATTTTTGGGTTTTCGTGAGTGGGCAGACATATGAAAGAAAGGAAGAAAGGAACGAAGGAACGAAGGAGAGAAGGATCAGAGCAGTGAATATACAGGTGCACAGTCCTTACACCAATGTTGACTGCAGATAGAAAAATAAGAGGAAGAAAAAAAAATAGAACGTCACCAAAAGGACAGCCTGGTCTATAAAAATGAGTTCCGGGACAGCCAGGGCTATTCCATGAAATTGGCTGAGTTCAAATCAGCAATTTCCCAACTCCAACAAGAATGTTGACAGGAAAGGCAACAGCTGTACACGTCAAGGAAGGCCAGTGGAGCTGTAGGCACACCCTTCACACCCTTTGAAACTTCTCTGTTGCAAAGTCACAGAGTTAGGAAAGGAAAATAACGCGTCACTGAAGTCATTCCTAGGCTAGGGCTCCCTTCACAACCATTTGAAAGGATCACAGCACTGAATATACAGACGCACGGTAATTACACCAACATTGACTGGAAAGACACCTAAACTAACAGAGACACACACATACACAATCCATAGCATTTGCTGCCTAGCAGATCAAATGAATTCCAGTGTCAGTAGGCACACCCTTCACACCCCTTGAAACTTCTCTGTTGCAAGGTCACAGAGTTAGGAAAGGATCTTGATCTTGAACTTTCCTTAATAGTAAGTCTGTGTGTGTATCACACTCAAGCCAAGTGCCCCTCAGAGCTCATGGAAGACAAAACAGATCTCTAGAATAAGAGAGACGAGGGGGGGGGAGAGATTCACTCAAGAAAATGAAAGCAAAACCCTACACAAACCCTGGCACACAGTAAAATCAGTCCTATGAGGAAATTTGTAGCTCTGATTGCCTACTTTTTAAAAAGACTTCTAACCGGGTAATGGTGGTACACGCCTTTAATTCCAGCACTCGTTCTGGTCTCCAAGAGCTAGTTCCAGGACTGACTCAATTAGAGAGAACTAGAGAGAAACCCTGTCACAAAACAAACAAAAAAGGAATAAATACTTTATGGAAGAATAGATGGACAGATAGACAGACAGACAGACCCACACCCCATCTTCTGTCTTCTGAAGGTACCAGGCTCTCTCACAGGGGTCAGGCAGAAACGCAGGCAGTGTATGTGTGTGATATCAAGCAAGCCTATATGTGATATATAGGGTATGATAGGATAATGTCAGTATTAAATTGGGGTAGGTCTCAGGAGCACAAGAACCCAAATCGGTGCTGTACTCCCTGTCACCAGAAGAGGGCACTAGATCCCCACCATGTGGTTTCTGGACATTCCAGAAATTCCATCTCTCCAGTTCTCATTCTTTCATTGTTCCTCCTGCATGCCTGCATCTAGTGAGAGAGTGGGCACCGTTCCTCCCTGCTTCTGTGTGTCTGTGTCTGTCACGTCCTGGATAGCCAGAGTGCCCGCCACCTACGCCTGAGATAGATGTGGCCGGCAGCCCTGGGGCTGGGGGAAAGGGAGAGAGTGGGTTCCCTGGAGAGCCTTGGGCAGAGGCTCTGTGGATTCCCTGCAGGAGGCCTCACCGCCTCTGAGGAGCCCATGGGGGAGGGGGAAAGGGAAGGTCAACCAGACAGTCCTGCCTGGCTTTTGCTTTGCTTTGCTTTGTTTTTGTTTTGGTTTGTTTCCAGGTACAGCTGTGACCAGGTCTGGATCCAGGACAGACTCCAAAGCTAGAGAGAAATCCTGTCTCAGAAAAAATAAATAAATAAATGAATGGATAGATAGCTAGATAGCCAGACAGAGAGATGATAAAAACACCTCCAAGATCAGGGAGACCAAGGCAGGCAGATCACTGTGAGTTTAAGGCTCCCTTGTTCTGCAGATTGAGATTCAAGGCCAGGCAAAGTGACACAGAGAAACCCCGTTTTCAAAAAAAAAAAAAAAAAGGTGAGGGCTGGAGAGAGATGGCTCTGTGGTTAAGAGTTCTGACTGCTCTTCCAGAGGACCCAGGTTCAATTCCTTACCACCCACATGGCAGTCAACAGCTGCCGGTAACTCCAAGATCGGACACCCTCAGATAGACATACATGCAGGCAAAACACCAATGACAATAAAATGAAAATAAATAAATTATTAGGAAAATAAATATATAGAAAAGGTGTTTAGTGCATGCCTTTAATCTCAGCACTAGGAGGCAGAGGCAGATGACTCTCTGTGAGTCTGAGGCCAGTCTTGTCTACAAAGTGAGTCCCAGGGCATACAAGGGTACACAACGAAACCTTATGTTGAACAACCACAAATAAGCAAACAAATAGAGAGATAATAACAATAAAAATATTTGAGAGTTCAAATAATTGACTTCATCCACAATAAAAGAATATAAAAATATCAAATGCACTTGAACACATTGGCACAGGAGAACGCTTGCTAAATAGAACCCCAGTAGCACAGACACTGAGAGAAAAAGAAAAAAAAGAAAAGAAAAAAAAGAAAAAAAACAAAGAAAAAAACTAAAGAGAGAAAAAAAAGAAAAAAAAGGAAAAAAAGAAAAAAAAAGAAGAAAAAAAAGAAAAAAAGAAAAAAAAGAAAAAAAAAGAAAGAAAAAAAAAAGAAAAAAAGAAAAAAAAAAGAAAAAAAAAAGAAAGAAAAAAAAAGAAAAAAAAAAGACACTGAGAGAAACAATTAATAAGTGAGACCTCCTGAAACTGAAAAGCTTCTGTAAAGCAAAGAACATGGCCAAGAAGACAAAACGACGGCCTTACAGAATGGGAAAAGATCTTCACTAATCTCCAAAATACACAAAGAACTCGAGAAATTGGTCATCCAAAGAACAAATAATCCAATTTTAAAAAATGGAGTACAGACCTAAACAGAGAACTCTCAACAGAGGGATCTAAAATGGTTGAAAGACACTTAAATGTTGGGTCGAGGGGGGGGGGTCATGCAAAGATGAGAACACCACCAAGTCTAATAAACCAAAAACAAACTTAAAAATACAAACACACCGCGAGTCACAGAAGCTTATCAGCTAGCTGAGACCACAGGCAGAGTTTGGGCTTCTGACACTGTGGCAAAAGGCCGGTTTCTGAAACCCATTTTTATAGTAGGGGCATCGCAGGGCAGTGGTGGCGCAAGCCTTTAATCCCAGCACTCGGGAAGCAGAGGCAGGCGGATCTCTGTGAGTTCGAGACCAGCCTGGTCTACAGAGCTAGTTCCAGGACAGGCTCCAAAGCCACAGAGAAACCCTGTCTCGAAAAACCAAAAAAAAAAAAAAAATGTTTCTCTGGATGTGCCTCTGTGTGTGTGTGTGTGTGTGTGTGTGTGTGTGTGTGTGTGTGTTGTGTGTGTGTGTGTGTGTTTATGGGGTGGCTTTTGAACTAACCAAGATGACTGGTTCCATATCTGGCAGAGAGGCAGGTGGATCTCTGGGAGTTTGAGGCCAGCCAGCCTGGTTGACAAGAGCTAGTTCCAAAGACAGGCTCCAAAGCAACAGAGAAACCCTTCCTTGAAAATCAAAACAAGAACACAAACCAAAAATAAAATAAAACATAAATTAAATGAGTGTGAGAGAGAGAGAGAGAAGAAATGTTGATTTGTTGATTTACAGACAAGAAATAAGAAAATACAAAACCATAATGTTACCAAGATGACAGCCTGGTTTATATAGTGAGTTAAAGGTATTATACAGAGAAACCCTTCACCAAAAATAATAATAATAATAATAATAAAAGAAGAAAACAGAAAAAAAACAAGTAAGGAAAAAGAAAGGAAGGAAGGAAGGAAGGAAGGAAGGAAGGAAAAAACAGGTGTTTTCCTTTTTTTCTTTGTTTATCTCAGGTTATTTTATTTTAATTTATTTTTTTAATTGCAGCAGCGGCAGTATATTTTGGGCAGCACATTTCTTTATTCTCAGTTCTCAGCCCTCAGAAATCAGGAGAGGCAGAAACAGGCAAATCGCTGTGAGTTTGAGGCCACCTCGTTCTGCAGTGTGAGTTTTAGGACAGGAAAAGCGACAGACACAGAGAAACCCTGACTTAGGGGGGGAAAGTGTGTTTAGTACAGGCCTTTAATTCCGGCACTAGGAAGCAGAGGTAGAGGCAGGGGCAGCTAGATCTCTGTGAGTCTGAGGCCAGCCTTGTCTACAAAGTAAGTTCCAGGGACACAGGGAACCTCTATGTAAAAAAAAAAAACACAAATAAACTAATAATCATCATCATCATCATCATCATCTAAGAGCTCAATTAATTGACTTCACCCAAAATTCAAAAATAAAAAAAGAGTGTGTCTGACTGATCAGTGAAAGGACTATGTGGGCCAAGGGGCTGCCACAATTATGGCTTGGTGAGAGGGAGGAACTGAGGGAGGGAGGGAGGGAGGGAGGGAGGGAGGGAGGGAGGGAGGGAGGGAAGGAAGGAAGCAGGGAGGGAGGGAGGGAGGCCTGCTTTCTTAGGGTTCTTTTTCAGTAGTTGTGTTTGTACAACCCCACACACCACTTCTCATACTAAATACCGAGTCTGAGAAAATTAAAACAGCTGTGGAAAATTCCCACTTGGATGTCTGTTCCTGCCCTGTAAAACAAGAACCACAACAAAAATATCCATATCTAAGCAGGCCAATTAAGTTGTAGCCTCACCCTTTAAAGGTTCTAGCTGTTGGGAAGGGCTGGTGACCTTGAACTTTACTAGTCTCTGAAATCTGCCTTCTCACTTTTACCAGGTGCCCTCAGGGGCCAGGAGTGGAGGCCAGGGCCCCTGCTACAGGAGATTTCCTAGATCACCTACAGGCTCTTAGGATTCCTGGGCCTGCTTAGAGAAAGACACACGACACGTGAGACGCAGAGAAAAAAATTTTCTGAGACAAGGATTCTCTTAGCTTTGGCACCTGTCCTGGAACTGTAGATGACCAGGCTGGCCTCAAACTCACAGAGATCTGCCTGCCTCTGTCTGCCACAGAGAAAATTACAACAGCCATGGAATAATATGAAAAATTCTGATTTACGCCAGGCAGTGGTGGCGCACGCCTTTAATCCCAGCACTTGGGAGGCAGAGGCAGGCGGATCTCTGTGATTTCGAGACCAGCCTGGTCTACAAGAGCTAGTTCCAGGACAGGCTCCAAAACCACAGAGAAACCCTGTCTCGAAAAACCAAAAAAATAAAAATTAAAATAATAAGAATAAAATAAAATGTTAAAAAAAAAAAGAAAAATTCTGATTTTGATATCATTTCCAGGAATACTGATGCAGTGAATTATTTGGAACATTTTCACTTCCGACAGAAAAAAATAAAAATGTCATTTTATTGATTTCTTTTAGAGGGTCTCTTTCCCACCAGGATGGTTTGCACTTGCTGGGTTGTTGAAGATGATCTCCTGATCCTTGTATTCCCAGTTCCTGAGTGCTGCCGGCAGGACAGACATGGGCTCACTAGACACTCGAGTTTTTGACGCAGTACTGAGAACCTGGAGCCCAAAGGACAAGGCTTCAGCTTCCCCTGCCCCTCTGACATAGGCCAGATACATAAATGATTACCCAGATTTTATTTAAATCTCTCAGTGTGGCTTGTGTATGTGGGGGAGACAGGGAAGGTATCACATTTCAAAACATTTTCATAACTGCACTTAGCACTGTATTCTTTTCCATTTATTTTACTTTTATTTGAGAGTGTTTCCAATTGTGTGGGACTTAGTTAAATTTCAATTTCTTAAGGAATGTTTTTATGATTTTCTTAACTTTATTTTATGTGCAATGGTCTGAAGATGTCAGATCACCCAGAAACTGAATTTACAATCACTATGAGCTGCCATGCAGGTGCTGGGAATTGAACCCAATTTCTCTGGAAGAGCTGCGAAACTAGCTCTCCAGGCTCTTCTTAATTTAAAAGTTTATTTATGTGTCTCTGGGTGTGCCTGTGCCTGTGTTTGGTTTGTGTGTGTGTTGGGGGGGGGTTGTGTGTGTGTGTGTGGCTTTTGACCTCACCAGACAAAGGCATTCAAGAGCACTGGCTCCATATTTAGCAGAAACAGGATCATTGGGAGTTTTAGGACAGCCTGGTCTACAAGAAAGGAGCTAGTTTTAACAACAGTCTCCAAAGCAGCAGAGAAACCCTGTCTCATAAAGCAAAACACAAAACCAAACATATTTGAGAGAGAGAGAGAGAGAGAGAGAGAGAGAGAGAGAGAGAGAGAGAGAACAGCTAGGGCTGTTACACAGAGAAACCATGCCTCAAGAACTAACTAATAAAAGAAGGGGGAAAAAAGCAAGAGAGCAAGAAAGCAAAAAAATCAAGCAAGCAAGCAAGAAGGAAAGCTAGAGAGAAACCCTGTCTCAGAAAACAAAAAAATAAATAAATAAACTAATAAATGAAATGAATGGATAGATGGATAGATAGATAGATAGATAGATAGATAGATAGATAGATAGATAGATAGATAGATAGATGATAAAACACCTCCAAGATCAGGGAGACCAAAGCAGGCAGATCACTGTGAGTTTAAGGCTACTTTGTTCTGCAGATTGAGATTCAGGACAGGCAAAGTGACACAGAAAAACCCTGTTTTCAAAAAAAATGTGTTTAGTGTACGCCTTTAATGCCATCACTAGAAGGCAGAGGCAGGCGGATCTCTGTGAGTCTGAGGCCAGTCTTGTTTACAAAGTGAGTCCCAGGGCATACAAGGATACACAAGGAAACCCCGTGTTGCAAACCCACAAATAAACAAACAGATAATAACAATAAAAATATTTGAGAGTTCAAATAATTGACCTCATCCACAATAAAAAAAATATAAAAATAAAAATATCAAAAGCATTTGAACGGGGGCTGGAGAGATGGCTCAGCGGTTAAGAGCATTGCCTGCTCTTCCAAAGGTCCTGAGTTCAATTCCCAGCAACCACATGGTGGCTCACAACCATCTGTAATAGGGTCTGGTGCTCTCTTCTGGCCTTCAGACATACACACAGAAAGAATATTGTATACCTAATAAATAAATATTTATTTTTTAAAAAAAAGCATTTGAACGCATCGGCACAGGAGACCACTTCCTAAATCTAACTCCAGTAGCACAGACTCTGAGAGAAACAAAATTAATCAATGGGACCTCGTGAAACTGAAAGGCTTCTTCTGTAAAGCAAAGGACATGGCCAACAAGACAAAACGACGGCCTTACAGAATGGGCAAAGATCTTCACTAACCCCACATCAGACAGAGGTCTGATCTCCAAAATATACAAAGAACTCAAGACATTGGTCATTTCAAGAACAAATAATCCAGTTCACAACATGGAGGTACAGACCTAAACAGAGAACTCTCAACCGAGAAATCTAAAATGGCTGAAAGACACTTAAGGAGATGTTCAACACCCTTAGTCATCAGAGATATGTACATCAAAACAGCTCTGAGATTCCACTTTATACCTGTAAGAATGGCCAAGATCTAAAACACTGATGACAACTTATGCTGGAGAGGATGTGGGGAAAAGGGAACACTCCTGCATCGCTGGTGGGAATGCAAGCTGGTACCGCCCCCTTTGGATGTCAGTGTGGCGATTTCTCAGAAAATTAGGAAACAACCTTCCTCAAGACCCAGCAATACCACGTTTAGGTATATATGTAAAGGATGCTCAATTGTGCCACGAGGACATGGGCTCAACTATGCTCATAGCAGCATTGTTTGTCATAGCCAGAACCTTGGGAGAGGGTTGAAGGGGAGGCATGGAAAGAGAGGAAAGAAAAACGTAGAGCTTAACAAAAATAAATAAAAGAAACAAAGGCAGGTAGTGGTGGCACATTCCTTTAATCCCAGCACTTGGGAGGCAAAGGCAGGTGGATCTTTGTGAATTTGAGGCCAGCCTGGTCTACAAGGGTTAGTTCCAAAGCTACAGAGAAACCCTGTCATGAAAAACCAAAAATAAATAAATAATTAGGCATGGATTGTTTAAAAAAAAATCAAACGCAAACCAAGTAGAAATAACTACTTTCAGTATGCCATTCAAGAATTAGGGAACCCTTTATCCCAGCATGTGGGAGACACAGGCAGAAGGACATCTGTGAGTTAAAATCCAGACTCATCTACCAAGTGAGATCACAAGACTCGTGCACTGTCTCATAGGTCCTAAATTCCCATGATCCAGTTTCTAGGACCAAGGAGACAGTTTATAATGTCTCCTTCTTCTTTCCTTCCTTCCTTCCTTTTTTTTGGGGGGGGGGTGGTGTTTGGTCAAACTTTTATATATGTTTTTTTTTTATTTGGGTTGGGGGCCTCTCTATAAAGCCTGGGAATTCACAGAGGTCCACCTGCCTCTGTCTCTTTGATGATAGAATAAAAGATGTGCACCACAATAACCAGGCTCAGTTTCTTGTACATTTAGTTTAATTTCAAATTTTGTTTGTATCTCTTGGTCTGCACCAAGTGTGTCCCTGTGGGGGTGGGGGGGCAGGGAAGTTGTCCTATTTTAGAACATTTTATTTTACTTTTATTTGAGACAGTCTTTCCGGTTGTGTAGAACTTATTTTAATTTCAAATTTTTAAAGAATTTTTTTATGATTTATTTAACTTTATTTTATGTGCAGTTGTGTGAAACTGGATTTACAATCACTTATGAGCTGCTGCCTTGTGGGGGTTACATCTCAGGAGCACAAGAACCCAATCTGTGCTGTACTCCCTGTCACCAAAAGAGGTCACTAGATCCCCACCATGTGGTTTCTGGACATTCCAGAAATTCCATCTCTCCAGTTCTCATTCTTTCATTGTTCCTCCTGCATGCCTGCATCTAGTGAGAGAGTGGGCACCGTTCCTCCCTGCTTCTGTGTGTCTGTGTCTGTCACGTCCTGGATAGCCAGAGTGCCCGCCACCTACGCCTGAGATAGATGTGGCCGGCAGCCCTGGGGCTGGGGGAAAGGGAGAGAGTGGGTTCCCTGGAGAGCCTTGGGCAGAGGCTCTGTGGATTCCCTGCAGGAGGCCGCACCGCCTCTGAGGAGCCCATGGGGGAGGGGGAAAGGGAAGGTCAACCAGACAGTCCTGCCTGGCTTTTGCTTTGCTTTGCTTTGTTTTTGTTTTTGTTTGTTTCCAGGTACAGCTGTGACCAGGTCTGGATCCAGGACAGACTCCAAAGCTAGAGAGAAATCCTGTCTCAGAAAAAATAAATAAATAAATGAATGGATAGATAGCTAGATAGCCAGACAGAGAGATGATAAAAACACCTCCAAGATCAGGGAGACCAAGGCAGGCAGATCACTGTGAGTTTAAGGCTCCCTTGTTCTGCAGATTGAGATTCAAGGCCAGGCAAAGTGACACAGAGAAACCCCGTTTTCAAAAAAAAAAAAGGTGAGGGCTGGAGAGAGATGGCTCTGTGGTTAAGAGTTCTGACTGCTCTTCCAGAGGACCCAGGTTCAATTCCTTACCACCCACATGGCAGTCAACAGCTGTCGGTAACTCCAAGATCGGACACCCTCAGATAGACATACATGCAGGCAAAACACCAATGACAATAAAATGAAAATAAATAAATTATTAGGAAAATAAATATATAGAAAAGGTGTTTAGTGCATGCCTTTAATCTCAGCACTAGGAGGCAGAGGCAGATGACTCTCTGTGAGTCTGAGGCCAGTCTTGTCTACAAAGTGAGTCCCAGGGCATACAAGGGTACACAACGAAACCTTATGTTGAACAACCACAAATAAGCAAACAAATAGAGAGATAATAACAATAAAAATATTTGAGAGTTCAAATAATTGACTTCATCCACAATAAAAGAATATAAAAATAAAAATATCAAATGCACTTGAACACATTGGCACAGGAGAACGCTTGCTAAATAGAACCCCAGTAGCACAGACACTGAGAGAAAAAGAAAAAAAAGAAAAGAAAAAAAAGAAAAAAAAACAAAAAAAAACAAAGAAAAAAACTAAAGAGAGAAAAAAAAGAAAAAAAAGGAAAAAAAGAAAAAAAAAGAAGAAAAAAAAGAAAAAAAGAAAAAAAAGAAAAAAAAAAGAAAAAAAAACAGACACTGAGAGAAACAATTAATATGTGAGACCTCCTGAAACTGAAAAGCTTCTGTAAAGCAAAGAACATGGCCAAGAAGACAAAACGACGGCCTTACAGAATGGGAAAAGATCTTCACTAATCTCCAAAATACACAAAGAACTCGAGAAATTGGTCATCCAAAGAACAAATAATCCAATTTTAAAAAATGGAGTACAGACCTAAACAGAGAACTCTCAACAGAGGGATCTAAAATGGTTGAAAGACACTTAAATGTTGGGTCGAGGGGGGGGGGTTATGCAAAGATGAGAACACCACCAAGTCTAATAAACCAAAAACAAACTTAAAAATACAAACACACCGCGAGTCACAGAAGCTTATCAGCTAGCTGAGACCACAGGCAGAGTTTGGGCTTCTGACACTGTGGCAAAAGGCCGGTTTCTGAAACCCATTTTTATAGTAGGGGCATCGCAGGGCAGTGGTGGCGCAAGCCTTTAATCCCAGCACTCGGGAAGCAGAGGCAGGCGGATCTCTGTGAGTTCGAGACCAGCCTGGTCTACAGAGCTAGTTCCAGGACAGGCTCCAAAGCCACAGAGAAACCCTGTCTCGAAAAACCAAAACAAAAAAAAAAAAATATGTTTCTCTGGATGTGCATCTGTGTGTGTGTGTGTGTGTGTGTTGTGTGTGTGTGTGTGTGTGTTTATGGGGTGGCTTTTGAACTAACCAAGATGACTGGTTCCATATCTGGCAGAGAGGCAGGTGGATCTCTGGGAGTTTGAGGCCAGCCAGCCTGGTTGACAAGAGCTAGTTCCAAAGACAGGCTCCAAAGCAACAGAGAAACCCTTCCTTGAAAATCAAAACAAGAACACAAACCAAAAATAAAATAAAACATAAATTAAATGAGTGTGAGAGAGAGAGAGAGAAGAAATGTTGATTTGTTGATTTACAGACAAGAAATAAGAAAATACAAAACCATAATGTTCCCAAGATGACAGCCTGGTTTATATAGTGAGTTAAAGGTATTATACAGAGAAACCCTTCACCAAAAATAATAATAATAATAATAAAAGAAGAAAACAGAAAAAAAAACAAGTAAGGAAAAAGAAAGGAAGGAAGGAAGGAAGGAAGGAAGGAAGGAAGGAAGGAAGGAAAAAACAGGTGTTTTCCTTTTTTTCTTTGTTTATCTCAGGTTATTTTATTTTAATTTATTTTTTTAATTGCAGCAGCGGCAGTATATTTTGGGCAGCACATTTCTTTATTCTCAGTTCTCAGCCCTCAGAAATCAGGAGAGGCAGAAACAGGCAAATCGCTGTGAGTTTGAGGCCACCTCGTTCTGCAGTGTGAGTTTTAGGACAGGCAAAGCGACAGACACAGAGAAACCCTGACTTAGGGGGGGAAAGTGTGTTTAGTACAGGCCTTTAATTCCGGCACTAGGAAGCAGAGGTAGAGGCAGGGGCAGCTAGATCTCTGTGAGTCTGAGGCCAGCCTTGTCTACAAAGTGAGTTCCAGGGACACAGGGAACCTCTATGTAAAAAAAAAAACACAAATAAACTAATAATCATCATCATCATCATCATCATCATCTAAGAGCTCAATTAATTGACTTCACCCAAAATTCAAAAATAAAAAAAGAGTGTGTCTGACTGATCAGTGAAAGGACTATGTGGGCCAAGGGGCTGCCACAATTATGGCTTGGTGAGAGGGAGGAACTGAGGGAGGGAGGGAGGGAGGGAGGGAGGGAGTGAGGGAGGGAAGGAAGGAGGGAGGGAGGGAGGGAGGCCTGCTTTCTTAGGGTTCTTTTTCAGTAGTTGTGTTTGTACAACCCCACACACCACTTCTCATACTAAATACCGAGTCTGAGAAAATTAAAACAGCTGTGGAAAATTCCCACTTGGATGTCTGTTCCTGCCCTGTAAAACAAGAACCACAACAAAAATATCCATATCTAAGCAGGCCAATTAAGTTGTAGCCTCACCCTTTAAAGGTTCTAGCTGTTGGGAAGGGCTGGTGACCTTGAACTTTACTAGTCTCTGAAATCTGCCTTCTCACTTTTACCAGGTGCCCTCAGGGGCCAGGAGTGGAGGCCAGGGCCCCTGCTACAGGAGATTTCCTAGATCACCTACAGGCTCTTAGGATTCCTGGGCCTGCTTAGAGAAAGACACACGACACGTGAGACGCAGAGAAAAAAATTTTCTGAGACAAGGATTCTCTTAGCTTTGGCACCTGTCCTGGAACTGTAGATGACCAGGCTGGCCTCAAACTCACAGAGATCTGCCTGCCTCTGTCTGCCACAGAGAAAATTACAACAGCCATGGAATAATATGAAAAATTCTGATTTACGCCAGGCAGTGGTGGCGCACGCCTTTAATCCCAGCACTTGGGAGGCAGAGGCAGGCGGATCTCTGTGATTTCGAGACCAGCCTGGTCTACAAGAGCTAGTTCCAGGACAGGCTCCAAAACCACAGAGAAACCCTGTCTCGAAAAACCAAAAAAATAAAAATGAAAATAATAAGAATAAAATAAAATGTTAAAAAAAAAGAAAAATTCTGATTTTGATATCATTTCCAGGAATACTGATGCAGTGAATTATTTGGAACATTTTCACTTCCGACAGAAAAAAATAAAAATGTCATTTTATTGATTTCTTTTAGAGGGTCTCTTTCCCACCAGGATGGTTTGCACTTGCTGGGTTGTTGAAGATGATCTCCTGATCCTTGTATTCCCAGTTCCTGAGTGCTGCCGGCAGGACAGACATGGGCTCACTAGACACTCGAGTTTTTGACGCAGTACTGAGAACCTGGAGCCAAAGGACAAGGCTTCAGCTTCCCCTGCCCCTCTGACATAGGCCAGATACATAAATGATTACCCAGATTTTATTTAAATCTCTCAGTGTGGCTTGTGTATGTGGGGGAGACAGGGAAGGTATCACATTTCAAAACATTTTCATAACTGCACTTAGCACTGTATTCTTTTCCATTTATTTTACTTTTATTTGAGAGTGTTTCCAATTGTGTGGGACTTAGTTAAATTTCAATTTCTTAAGGAATTTTTTTATGATTTTCTTAACTTTATTTTATGTGCAATGGTCTGAAGATGTCAGATCACCCAGAAACTGAATTTACAATCACTATGAGCTGCCATGCAGGTGCTGGGAATTGAACCCAATTTCTCTGGAAGAGCCGCGAAACTAGCTCTCCAGGCTCTTCTTAATTTAAAAGTTTATTTATGTGTCTCTGGGTGTGCCTGTGCCTGTGTTTGGTTTGTGTGTGTGTTGGGGGGGGGGGTTGTGTGTGTGTGTGTGGCTTTTGACCTCACCAGACAAAGGCATTCAAGAGCACTGGCTCCATATTTAGCAGAAACAGGATCATTGGGAGTTTTAGGACAGCCTGGTCTACAAGAAAGGAGCTAGTTTTAACAACAGTCTCCAAAGCAGCAGAGAAACCCTGTCTCATAAAGCAAAACACAAAACCAAACATATTTGAGAGAGAGAGAGAGAGAGAGAGAGAGAGAGAGAGAGAGAGAGAGAGAGAACAGCTAGGGCTGTTACACAGAGAAACCATGCCTCAAGAACTAACTAATAAAAGAAGGGGGAAAAAAGCAAGAGAGCAAGAAAGCAAAAAAATCAAGCAAGCAAGCAAGAAGGAAAGCTAGAGAGAAACCCTGTCTCAGAAAACAAAAAATAAATAAATAAACTAATAAATGAAATGAATGGATAGATAGATAGATAGATAGATAGATAGATAGATAGATAGATAGATAGATAGATGATAAAACACCTCCAAGATCAGGGAGACCAAAGCAGGCAGATCACTGTGAGTTTAAGGCTACTTTGTTCTGCAGATTGAGATTCAGGACAGGCAAAGTGACACAGAAAAACCCTGTTTTCAAAAAAAATGTGTTTAGTGTACGCCTTTAATGCCATCACTAGAAGGCAGAGGCAGGCGGATCTCTGTGAGTCTGAGGCCAGTCTTGTTTACAAAGTGAGTCCCAGGGCATACAAGGATACACAAGGAAACCCCGTGTTGCAAACCCACAAATAAACAAACAGATAATAACAATAAAAATATTTGAGAGTTCAAATAATTGACCTCATCCACAATAAAAAAAATATAAAAATAAAAATATCAAAAGCATTTGAACGGGGGCTGGAGAGATGGCTCAGCGGTTAAGAGCGTTGCCTGCTCTTCCAAAGGTCCTGAGTTCAATTCCCAGCAACCACATGGTGGCTCACAACCATCTGTAATAGGGTCTGGTGCTCTCTTCTGGCCTTCAGACATACACACAGAAAGAATATTGTATACATAATAAATAAATATTTATTTTTTAAAAAAAAGCATTTGAACGCATCGGCACAGGAGACCACTTCCTAAATCTAACTCCAGTAGCACAGACTCTGAGAGAAACAAAATTAATCAATGGGACCTCGTGAAACTGAAAGGCTTCTTCTGTAAAGCAAAGGACATGGCCAACAAGACAAAACGACGGCCTTACAGAATGGGCAAAGATCTTCACTAACCCCACATCAGACAGAGGTCTGATCTCCAAAATATACAAAGAACTCAAGACATTGGTCATTTCAAGAACAAATAATCCAGTTCACAACATGGAGGTACAGACCTAAACAGAGAACTCTCAACCGAGAAATCTAAAATGGCTGAAAGACACTTAAGGAGATGTTCAACACCCTTAGTCATCAGAGATATGTACATCAAAACAGCTCTGAGATTCCACTTTATACCTGTAAGAATGGCCAAGATCTAAAACACTGATGACAACTTATGCTGGAGAGGATGTGGGGAAAAGGGAACACTCCTGCATCGCTGGTGGGAATGCAAGCTGGTACCGCCCCCTTTGGATGTCAGTGTGGCGATTTCTCAGAAAATTAGGAAACAACCTTCCTCAAGACCCAGCAATACCACGTTTAGGTATATATGTAAAGGATGCTCAATTGTGCCACGAGGACATGGGCTCAACTATGCTCATAGCAGCATTGTTTGTCATAGCCAGAACCTTGGGAGAGGGTTGAAGGGGAGGCATGGAAAGAGAGGAAAGAAAAACGTAGAGCTTAACAAAAATAAATAAAAGAAACAAAGGCGGGTAGTGGTGGCACATTCCTTTAATCCCAGCACTTGGGAGGCAAAGGCAGGTGGATCTTTGTGAATTTGAGGCCAGCCTGGTCTACAAGGGTTAGTTCCAAAGCTTACAGAGAAACCCTGTCATGAAAAACCAAAAATAAATAAATAATTAGGCATGGATTGTTTAAAAAAAATCAAACGCAAACCAAGTAGAAATAACTACTTTCAGTATGCCATTCAAGAATTAGGGAACCCTTTATCCCAGCATGTGGGAGACACAGGCAGAAGGACATCTGTGAGTTAAAATCCAGACTCATCTACCAAGTGAGATCACAAGACTCGTGCACTGTCTCATAGGTCCTAAATTCCCATGATCCAGTTTCTAGGACCAAGGAGACAGTTTATAATGTCTCCTTCTTCTTTCCTTCCTTCCTTCCTTTTTTTTTGGGGGGGGGTGGTGTTTGGTCAAACTTTTATATATGTTTTTTTTTTTATTTGGGTTGGGGGCCTCTCTATAAAGCCTGGGAATTCACAGAGGTCCACCTGCCTCTGTCTCTTTGATGATAGAATAAAAGATGTGCACCACAATAACCAGGCTCAGTTTCTTGTACATTTAGTTTAATTTCAAATTTTGTTTGTATCTCTTGGTCTGCACCAAGTGTGTCCCTGTGGGGGTGGGGGGGCAGGGAAGTTGTCCTATTTTAGAACATTTTATTTTACTTTTATTTGAGACAGTCTTTCCGGTTGTGTAGAACTTATTTTAATTTCAAATTTTTAAAGAATTTTTTTATGATTTATTTAACTTTATTTTATGTGCAGTTGTGTGAAACTGGATTTACAATCACTTATGAGCTGCTGCCTTGTGGGGGTTACATCTCAGGAGCACAAGAACCCAATCTGTGCTGTACTCCCTGTCACCAAAAGAGGTCACTAGATCCCCACCATGTGGTTTCTGGACATTCCAGAAATTCCATCTCTCCAGTTCTCATTCTTTCATTGTTCCTCCTGCATGCCTGCATCTAGTGAGAGAGTGGGCACCATTCCTCCCTGCTTCTGTGTGTCTGTGTCTGTCACGTCCTGGATAGCCAGAGTGCCCGCCACCTACGCCTGAGATAGATGTGGCCGGCAGCCCTGGGGCTGGGGGAAAGGGAGAGAGTGGGTTCCCTGGAGAGCCTTGGGCAGAGGCTCTGTGGATTCCCTGCAGGAGGCCTCACCGCCTCTGAGGAGCCCATGGGGGAGGGGGAAAGGGAAGGTCAACCAGACAGTCCTGCCTGGCTTTTGCTTTGCTTTGCTTTGTTTTTGTTTTGGTTTGTTTCCAGGTACAGCTGTGACCAGGTCTGGATCCAGGACAGACTCCAAAGCTAGAGAGAAATCCTGTCTCAGAAAAAATAAATAAATAAATGAATGGATAGATAGCTAGATAGCCAGACAGAGAGATGATAAAAACACCTCCAAGATCAGGGAGACAAGGCAGGCAGATCACTGTGAGTTTAAGGCTCCCTTGTTCTGCAGATTGAGATTCAAGGCCAGGCAAAGTGACACAGAGAAACCCCGTTTTCAAAAAAAAAAAGGTGAGGGCTGGAGAGAGATGGCTCTGTGGTTAAGAGTTCTGACTGCTCTTCCAGAGGACCCAGGTTCAATTCCTTACCATCCACATGGCAGTCAACAGCTGTCGGTAACTCCAAGATCGGACACCCTCAGATAGACATACATGCAGGCAAAACACCAATGACAATAAAATGAAAATAAATAAATTATTAGGAAAATAAATATATAGAAAAGGTGTTTAGTGCATGCCTTTAATCTCAGCACTAGGAGGCAGAGGCAGATGACTCTCTGTGAGTCTGAGGCCAGTCTTGTCTACAAAGTGAGTCCCAGGGCATACAAGGGTACACAACGAAACCTTATGTTGAACAACCACAAATAAGCAAACAAATAGAGAGATAATAACAATAAAAATATTTGAGAGTTCAAATAATTGACTTCATCCACAATAAAAGAATATAAAAATAAAAATATCAAATGCACTTGAACACATTGGCACAGGAGAACGCTTGCTAAATAGAACCCCAGTAGCACAGACACTGAGAGAAAAAGAAAAAAAAGAAAAGAAAAAAAAAGAAAAAAAAACAAAAAAAAACAAAGAAAAAACTAAAGAGAGAAAAAAAAAAGGAAAAAAAGAAAAAAAAAGAAGAAAAAAAAGAAAAAAGAAAAAAAAAAGAAAAAAAAACAGACACTGAGAGAAACAATTAATAAGTGAGACCTCCTGAAACTGAAAAGCTTCTGTAAAGCAAAGAACATGGCCAAGAAGACAAAACGACGGCCTTACAGAATGGGAAAAGATCTTCACTAATCTCCAAAATACACAAAGAACTCGAGAAATTGGTCATCCAAAGAACAAATAATCCAATTTTAAAAAATGGAGTACAGACCTAAACAGAGAACTCTCAACAGAGGGATCTAAAATGGTTGAAAGACACTTAAATGTTGGGTCGAGGGGGGGGGGGGTCATGCAAAGATGAGAACACCACCAAGTCTAATAAACCAAAAACAAACTTAAAAATACAAACACACCGCGAGTCACAGAAGCTTATCAGCTAGCTGAGACCACAGGCAGAGTTTGGGCTTCTGACACTGTGGCAAAAGGCCGGTTTCTGAAACCCATTTTTATAGTAGGGGCATCGCAGGGCAGTGGTGGCGCAAGCCTTTAATCCCAGCACTCGGGAAGCAGAGGCAGGCGGATCTCTGTGAGTTCGAGACCAGCCTGGTCTACAGAGCTAGTTCCAGGACAGGCTCCAAAGCCACAGAGAAACCCTGTCTCGAAAAACCAGAAAAAAAAAATATGTTTCTCTGGATGTGCCTCTGTGTGTGTGTGTGTGTGTGTGTGTGTGTGTGTGTGTGGGTGTGTGTTGTGTGTGTGTGTGTGTGTTTATGGGGTGGCTTTTGAACTAACCAAGATGACTGGTTCCATATCTGGCAGAGAGGCAGGTGGATCTCTGGGAGTTTGAGGCCAGCCAGCCTGGTTGACAAGAGCTAGTTCCAAAGACAGGCTCCAAAGCAACAGAGAAACCCTTCCTTGAAAATCAAAACAAGAACACAAACCAAAAATAAAATAAAACATAAATTAAATGAGTGTGAGAGAGAGAGAGAGAAGAAATGTTGATTTGTTGATTTACAGACAAGAAATAAGAAAATACAAAACCATAATGTTACCAAGATGACAGCCTGGTTTATATAGTGAGTTAAAGGTATTATACAGAGAAACCCTTCACCAAAAATAATAATAATAATAATAATAATAATAATAATAAAAGAAGAAAACAGAAAAAAAACAAGTAAGGAAAAAGAAAGGAAGGAAGGAAGCAAGGAAGGAAAAAACAGGTGTTTTCCTTTTTTTCTTTGTTTATCTCAGGTTATTTTATTTTAATTTATTTTTTTAATTGCAGCAGCGGCAGTATATTTTGGGCAGCACATTTCTTTATTCTCAGTTCTCAGCCCTCAGAAATCAGGAGAGGCAGAAACAGGCAAATCGCTGTGAGTTTGAGGCCACCTCGTTCTGCAGTGTGAGTTTTAGGACAGGCAAAGCGACAGACACAGAGAAACCCTGACTTAGGGGGGGAAAGTGTGTTTAGTACAGGCCTTTAATTCCGGCACTAGGAAGCAGAGGTAGAGGCAGGGGCAGCTAGATCTCTGTGAGTCTGAGGCCAGCCTTGTCTACAAAGTGAGTTCCAGGGACACAGGGAACCTCTATGTAAAAAAAAAAAACACAAATACACTAATAATCATCATCATCATCATCATCATCTAAGAGCTCAATTAATTGACTTCACCCAAAATTCAAAAATAAAAAAGAGTGTGTCTGACTGATCAGTGAAAGGACTATGTGGGCCAAGGGGCTGCCACAATTATGGCTTGGTGAGAGGGAGGAACTGAGGGAGGGAGGGAGGGAGGGAGGGAGGGAGGGAGGGAGGGAGGGAAGGAAGGAGGGAGGGAGGGAGGGAGGCCTGCTTTCTTAGGGTTCTTTTTCAGTAGTTGTGTTTGTACAACCCCACACACCACTTCTCATACTAAATACCGAGTCTGAGAAAATTAAAACAGCTGTGGAAAATTCCCACTTGGATGTCTGTTCCTGCCCTGTAAAACAAGATCCACAACAAAAATATCCATATCTAAGCAGGCCAATTAAGTTGTAGCCTCACCCTTTAAAGGTTCTAGCTGTTGGGAAGGGCTGGTGACCTTGAACTTTACTAGTCTCTGAAATCTGCCTTCTCACTTTTACCAGGTGCCCTCAGGGGCCAGGAGTGGAGGCCAGGGCCCCTGCTACAGGAGATTTCCTAGATCACCTACAGGCTCTTAGGATTCCTGGGCCTGCTTAGAGAAAGACACACGACACGTGAGACGCAGAGAAAAAAATTTTCTGAGACAAGGATTCTCTTAGCTTTGGCACCTGTCCTGGAACTGTAGATGACCAGGCTGGCCTCAAACTCACAGAGATCTGCCTGCCTCTGTCTGCCACAGAGAAAATTACAACAGCCATGGAATAATATGAAAAATTCTGATTTACGCCAGGCAGTGGTGGCGCACGCCTTTAATCCCAGCACTTGGGAGGCAGAGGCAGGCGGATCTCTGTGATTTCGAGACCAGCCTGGTCTACAAGAGCTAGTTCCAGGACAGGCTCCAAAACCACAGAGAAACCCTGTCTCGAAAAACCAAAAAAATAAAAATGAAAATAATAAGAATAAAATAAAATGTTAAAAAAAAAAGAAAAATTCTGATTTTGATATCATTTCCAGGAATACTGATGCAGTGAATTATTTGGAACATTTTCACTTCCGACAGAAAAAAATAAAAATGTCATTTTATTGATTTCTTTTAGAGGGTCTCTTTCCCACCAGGATGGTTTGCACTTGCTGGGTTGTTGAAGATGATCTCCTGATCCTTGTATTCCCAGTTCCTGAGTGCTGCCGGCAGGACAGACATGGGCTCACTAGACACTCGAGTTTTTGACGCAGTACTGAGAACCTGGAGCCCAAAGGACAAGGCTTCAGCTTCCCCTGCCCCTCTGACATAGGCCAGATACATAAATGATTACCCAGATTTTATTTAAATCTCTCAGTGTGGCTTGTGTATGTGGGGGAGACAGGGAAGGTATCACATTTCAAAACATTTTCATAACTGCACTTAGCACTGTATTCTTTTCCATTTATTTTACTTTTATTTGAGAGTGTTTCCAATTGTGTGGGACTTAGTTAAATTTCAATTTCTTAAGGAATTTTTTTATGATTTTCTTAACTTTATTTTATGTGCAATGGTCTGAAGATGTCAGATCACCCAGAAACTGAATTTACAATCACTTATGAGCTGCCATGCAGGTGCTGGGAATTGAACCCAATTTCTCTGGAAGAGCCGCGAAACTAGCTCTCCAGGCTCTTCTTAATTTAAAAGTTTATTTATGTGTCTCTGGGTGTGCCTGTGCCTGTGTTTGGTTTGTGTGTGTGTTGGGGGGGGGGGTTTGTGTGTGTGTGGGTGGCTTTTGACCTCACCAGACAAAGGCATTCAAGAGCACTGGCTCCATATTTAGCAGAAACAGGATCATTGGGAGTTTTAGGACAGCCTGGTCTACAAGAAAGGAGCTAGTTTTAACAACAGTCTCCAAAGCAGCAGAGAAACCCTGTCTCATAAAGCAAAACACAAAACCAAACATATTTGAGAGAGAGAAAGAGAGAGAGAGAGAGAGAGAGAGAGAGAGAGAGAGAGAGAGAACAGCTAGGGCTGTTACACAGAGAAACCATGCCTCAAGAACTAACTAATAAAAGAAGGGGGAAAAAAGCAAGAGAGCAAGAAAGCAAAAAAATCAAGCAAGCAAGCAAGAAGGAAAGCTAGAGAGAAACCCTGTCTCAGAAAACAAAAAAATAAATAAATAAACTAATAAATGAAATGAATGGATAGATAGATAGATAGATAGATAGATATATAGATAGATAGATAGATAGATAGATAGATGATAAAACACCTCCAAGATCAGGGAGACCAAAGCAGGCAGATCACTGTGAGTTTAAGGCTACTTTGTTCTGCAGATTGAGATTCAGGACAGGCAAAGTGACACAGAAAAACCCTGTTTTCAAAAAAAATGTGTTTAGTGTACGCCTTTAATGCCATCACTAGAAGGCAGAGGCAGGCGGATCTCTGTGAGTCTGAGGCCAGTCTTGTTTACAAAGTGAGTCCCAGGGCATACAAGGATACACAAGGAAACCCCGTGTTGCAAACCCACAAATAAACAAACAGATAATAACAATAAAAATATTTGAGAGTTCAAATAATTGACCTCATCCACAATAAAAAAAATATAAAAATAAAAATATCAAAGCATTTGAACGGGGGCTGGAGAGATGGCTCAGCGGTTAAGAGCATTGCCTGCTCTTCCAAAGGTCCTGAGTTCAATTCCCAGCAACCACATGGTGGCTCACAACCATCTGTAATAGGGTCTGGTGCTCTCTTCTGGCCTTCAGACATACACACAGAAAGAATATTGTATACATAATAAATAAATATTTATTTTTTAAAAAAAGCATTTGAACGCATCGGCACAGGAGACCACTTCCTAAATCTAACTCCAGTAGCACAGACTCTGAGAGAAACAAAATTAATCAATGGGACCTCGTGAAACTGAAAGGCTTCTTCTGTAAAGCAAAGGACATGGCCAACAAGACAAAACGACGGCCTTACAGAATGGGCAAAGATCTTCACTAACCCCACATCAGACAGAGGTCTGATCTCCAAAATATACAAAGAACTCAAGACATTGGTCATTTCAAGAACAAATAATCCAGTTCACAACATGGAGGTACAGACCTAAACAGAGAACTCTCAACCGAGAAATCTAAAATGGCTGAAAGACACTTAAGGAGATGTTCAACACCCTTAGTCATCAGAGATATGTACATCAAAACAGCTCTGAGATTCCACTTTATACCTGTAAGAATGGCCAAGATCTAAAACACTGATGACAACTTATGCTGGAGAGGATGTGGGGAAAAGGGAACACTCCTGCATCGCTGGTGGGAATGCAAGCTGGTACCGCCCCCTTTGGATGTCAGTGTGGCGATTTCTCAGAAAATTAGGAAACAACCTTCCTCAAGACCCAGCAATACCACGTTTAGGTATATATGTAAAGGATGCTCAATTGTGCCACGAGGACATGGGCTCAACTATGCTCATAGCAGCATTGTTTGTCATAGCCAGAACCTTGGGAGAGGGTTGAAGGGGAGGCATGGAAAGAGAGGAAAGAAAAACGTAGAGCTTAACAAAAATAAATAAAAGAAACAAAGGCGGGTAGTGGTGGCACATTCCTTTAATCCCAGCACTTGGGAGGCAAAGGCAGGTGGATCTTTGTGAATTTGAGGCCAGCCTGGTCTACAAGGGTTAGTTCCAAAGCTACAGAGAAACCCTGTCATGAAAAACCAAAAATAAATAAATAATTAGGCATGGATTGTTTAAAAAAAAATCAAACGCAAACCAAGTAGAAATAACTACTTTCAGTATGCCATTCAAGAATTAGGGAACCCTTTATCCCAGCATGTGGGAGACACAGGCAGAAGGACATCTGTGAGTTAAAATCCAGACTCATCTACCAAGTGAGATCACAAGACTCGTGCACTGTCTCATAGGTCCTAAATTCCCATGATCCAGTTTCTAGGACCAAGGAGACAGTTTATAATGTCTCCTTCTTCTTTCCTTCCTTCCTTCCTTTTTTTTGGGGGGGGGTGGTGTTTGGTCAAACTTTTATATATGTTTTTTTTTTATTTGGGTTGGGGGCCTCTCTATAAAGCCTGGGAATTCACAGAGGTCCACCTGCCTCTGTCTCTTTGATGATAGAATAAAAGATGTGCACCACAATAACCAGGCTCAGTTTCTTGTACATTTAGTTTAATTTCAAATTTTGTTTGTATCTCTTGGTCTGCACCAAGTGTGTCCCTGTGGGGGTGGGGGGGGCAGGGAAGTTGTCCTATTTTAGAACATTTTATTTTACTTTTATTTGAGACAGTCTTTCCGGTTGTGTAGAACTTATTTTAATTTCAAATTTTTAAAGAATTTTTTTATGATTTATTTAACTTTATTTTATGTGCAGTTGTGTGAAACTGGATTTACAATCACTTATGAGCTGCTGCCTTGTGGGGTTACATCTCAGGAGCACAAGAACCCAATCTGTGCTGTACTCCCTGTCACCAAAAGAGGTCACTAGATCCCCACCATGTGGTTTCTGGACATTCCAGAAATTCCATCTCTCCAGTTCTCATTCTTTCATTGTTCCTCCTGCATGCCTGCATCTAGTGAGAGAGTGGGCACCGTTCCTCCCTGCTTCTGTGTATCTGTGTCTGTCACGTCCTGGATAGCCAGAGTGCCCGCCACCTACGCCTGAGAGATAGATGTACGCCTGAGAGATAGATGTGGCCGGCAGCCCTGGGGCTGGGGGAAAGGGAGAGAGTGGGTTCCCTGGAGAGCCTTGGGCAGAGGCTCTGTGGATTCCTGCAGGAGGCCGCACCGCCTCTGAGGAGCCCATGGGGGAGGGGAAAAGGAAGGTCAACCAGACAGTCCTGCCTGGCTTTTGCTTA
>NW_027460996.1:0-5000 GCF_037038515.1 Microtus pennsylvanicus
TCTGAGGCCAGCTTTCTTCTTCCTCCCTCTGGCCTCTCCACGAACGATCTCCATTCTCTAGACAACATGTCTAGAACCGAGTCTTATAGGCACCGAGAGAGTGTGTCTTGAGGGCAGTTGGCGTTTCTAGGACACGAGTGACATCACAAAATTCCGAGAGCTCTCTGGGATACCGTGGAATTTCCAGAGAAGGGACAGCTGATGTCGTGAGGCACGGCCTTTACCTCCTTGCTGATATTTCTCCCCGAACCGACCAACCGGAACCTGAGGTTTCCTTTCCAGGAGTCTCTCCTGCGACACAGAGGGAGCCATTCAGGATTTCCTCCTTCCAAAACCAGAAATTTCTCTCTGCTTCATTAATATCTTCTCACTACTTCCTGAACCCATGGGGAGTTAGTGAGTTGAACACTCACTTTTTTCATGAATGACCCTTCCTCCCTCTCCTGAACATCTCATATTACTGATTCATACTCAGTAAAACAGTAATATGAGAAATTAGGCCAGGAGGACACGGAAGATGAGGGTTGAGTCTTCTGAAGTGAACAAGCACTTAGGGAAGGCTAAACTTAAGGGAATTTGACTCTGAGTGGCAAGACATGAATAGCTGCTGCCAAGGCACAGATACAGGCACCAACTGGGCCCTCGGCATCCTCCTGCATCATCAGAGCTGTGTGAGGGGCCGTGTTCAAAAGGAGAGGGCATTTTTGAGGACAGCACTGTTTTCTTTTTCTTCTTTCTTTCTTTCTTTCTTTCTTTCTTTCTTTCTTTCTTTCTTTTTCGAGACAGGGTTGTTCTGTAGGTTTTTTTTTTTTTTTTGGAGCCTGTCCTGGAACTAGCTCTTGTAGACCAGGCTGGTCTTGAACTCACATGCTTTCTTTTTTTTTCTATTGGATATTTTTGGCTTCTTTATCAAAGATCAGGTGTTCGAAGATGTGTGGATCGATATCCGGGTCTTCTATTTGGTTCCATTGGTCCTCCTGTCTGTTCTTATGCCAGGACCAGGCTGTTTTCAGAACTGTAGCTTACAGAGTGTTCTTGCAGGTGGGGCACAGAAGAGGTTAATTACGGTACCTTAGTTCTTCTGCTTTTCTAGCAGACCGGAGCCCAGCTGACAGGAATCCAGTAGAGATGGTGTCAAGGTTCACACTGACACTAACAGCTGTAACTTGAGCAGGATTTGTGATCCAGATGAAATTTGCAATGAATTGCAGCAAATCTGTGACACTCTAACTTGCTCAGGCTCAGTATCTGAACATACAGATGTTTGCAATGATCACTGGCTTCAGGATTTTTGTTGTTGTTGTTGTTGTTGTTGTTGTTGTTGTTGTTGTTGTTGTTGTTTTGTTTTGTTTTTCCATGAGACAGGGTTTCCCTGTAGCTGAAGTTTAACGGCCTGGTGTTTTTGTGACTTACTGCTTCAAAGAACTTCTCCATTTCTTTATCCCTAAGGGAAAAGAAATATAATCACTAAATACTTCTTAAAAACCATTCTTCCTTGAAATATATAGACCACTGAGAATAATCCTTGACAGAATGGGAATACAAAAGCCTTATCAAACCACTTTAAGATTCAATTGAACAGAAAACATGTTGTTCTGTACTGAAGCTCTGAGGTCCCATCTTATGAATAGGCTGTTTAGGACCAACTTACTTGAAGACATCTGGACAGAAGCTGTGTAATGACATTCCTCCTAAGACTCACTTCCAAGTTTTAGCACTTTGGAGATAATACACATTTAAGCATAAGGGTGCCTACCCATTTTCTCATTCAAGTAATGTTCTCATCATTCAGTGATTTCTCCTCCCTTTTTCTTTTGGGGAGTGGCATGATTAGATCAGGAAAAGAAGGATGTATGTGGCAAGTTGGTGCCCACTCAGAGTCACCCACACATTTGAGGACAGAACAGAGAAACAAGATCGGCGGGGGGGGGGGGGGGGGGGCGGGAGAATTCTGCTGAATGAAATTAGAGTTATGGATGGGCTGCCAGCTATCTCGTGGCTTCTGTAAGTACAGGAACTCAACAAAGACAGAGACATGCCAGACAGGAGGTTTTGGTAAAAATCTGAACTGAACTGAATAGAAACTGGCTATTACGTATTAGTGTTTTCAGAGTTATGTCTGAGGAACCTTCTACTTAAAAGAAATAAAACCAAATCCTTTCAAACATCCAGGTGTCCTCTGAGGGGGCATGGAAAACAAAACAAAACAAAAAGATAAGAGGGATTTTAGTTGTTCCAAAAACCATCAGGAACAAAACTTCCCCAGGAGAATAGCAAGAGTTCATTGGGCAACTGTCCGTCTCCTGTTGCATCGTTTCAAGTTTTTCTAACTTGAGACTGGATGGTGTCAGCTGTAAGATTTTCATCTTTTGTGCTTGAATTCACTCATTGCAAAAAAAAAAAAAAACAAAACAAACCCTTATTTATTTTTTTATTTCACATTTTAACTTGATTTTTTTTCTTTTTATGAGACAGGAATTGGCTTTTTATTTATGCTCCAGACAATCTATCTCACTACATGGCCCAGGACTTCTTCTTTCTGAACACTTCTTCTGCAAATAAAATCTTTTTTTTTTAAATTATTTATTTATTTATTTATTATGTATACAGCATTCCTTCCATGCATGACTGCAGGCCAGAAGACCCCATTACAGATGGTTGTGAGCCACCATATCGTTGCTAGTAATTGAACTCAGGACCTTTGGAAGAACAGTCAGTGCTCTTAACCTCTGAGCCATATCTACAGCCCCTGAAAATATAATCTTAAAAGAAAAAGTAAAATTAAAATGAATGGCCTGGCATTAACAAAGACAAAAAAAAAAAAAAAAAAGAAAAAGAAAAAGAAAAAAACCCCTGCATTTTCTTGCTTGCTTTTTTTTTTTTTTCTCTTCTTTTATTATTTTTTGAGGCACGGTTTCTCTGTGTAACAGCCCTAGCTGTCCTGGAACTCAGTTTATAGACCAGGCTGTCTTGTTGGTAACGTTCTCTTTTTATTCTTATTTCCTATCTGTAAATCCACATTTCTCTCTCTCTCTCTCTCTCTCTCTCTCTCTCTCTCTCTCTCTCTCTCTCTCTCTCGCTTTCTCTCTCTCTCAATTTATTTATTTTTTTGTTTGGTTTTGTGTTTTGCTTTATGAGACAGGGTTTCTCTGCTGCTTTGGAGACTGTTCTTGGAACTAGCTCCTTTCTTGTAGACCAGGCTGGCCTAAAACTTCCAGAGATCCTGCCTCTGCCAGATATGGAGTCAGTGCTCTTGAATGCCTTCATCTGGTGAGGTCAAAATATACCCCCCCCACACACACACCAAACACAAACACAGGCACAGGCACACCCAGAGACACATAAATAAACTTTTCAATTAAGAGCCTGGAGAGCTAGTTTGGCGGCTCTTCCTGAGAAATTGGGGTCAATTCCCAGCACCTGCATGGTTAAATAAATCATAAAAAAAATTCTTTAAGAAATTGAAATTAAACTACACAACTGGAAACACTGTCTCAAATAAAAGGAAAATAAAATGTAAAAGAGTGCAGTGCTAAGTGCAGTTATGAAAATGTTTGGAAATATGACACCTTCCCTGTCTCCCCCACATACACAGGCACACCGAGAGAGGTTTAAATAAAATTTGAAATTGGCTGGGCAGTGGTGGTGGCACATGCCTTTATTCCCAGCACACATGGGGCAGAGGCAGGTGAATTTCTTGGGAGTTGGAAGCCAGCCTGGTCTACAAGAGCTAGTTCCAGATCAGCTAGGACTGTTTCCCAGGGAAACCCTGTCTCGAAAAACAAAACAAAAAAATTAAAATTGAAGTAAATGTACAAGCCAAAGCTACAGGCCCTGGCTTCCACTCCTGCCCCTGAGGGCACCCGGTAAAAGTGAGAAGGCAGATTTCAGAGACTAGTAAAGTTCAAGGTCACCAGCCCTTCCTAACAGCTAGAACTCCTTGCTGAACCATTAAAGGGTGAGTCTAAGGAGGGCAGTGGTGGCGCACGCCTTTACTCCCAGCACTCGGAGGCGGAGGCAGGCAGATCTCTGGGAGTTCCAGGACAGGCACCAAAGCTACAGAGAAACCTTGTCTCAAAAAACCAATAAATAATATAATATAATATAATATAAAGGGTGAGGCTACAACTTGATTGGTCTGCTTAGATATGCATTTTTAAAATTTTTTTTGGTTTTTTTAGATATGCATATTTTTGTTAGAGTCGTTTTTGTTTTACTGGGCAGGAAAAGATATCCAAGTGGAAATTTTTCCACAGCTGCTTTAATTTTCTCAGACTCTTTATTTAGTATGAGAAGTGGGGTAGGTTGTACAAACACAACTACTGAAGAAAAGAAACCCCAAGAAAGCAAGTGAGTGGTTGCCATGGTGAAATGTCTTTGAAAGGCATTTAGGTGACTGGGAACTGCCCTTGCTGCCTCCCTCCTTTCCTCACTCTCACCAGTCCATAATTGTGGCAGCCCCTTGGCCCACATAGTCCTTTCACTGATCGGTCAGACACACTCTTTGCTTTATTTTTTAATTTTTGAATTATGGGTGAAGTCAATTCATTGAGCTCTTAGATTATTATTATTATTATTATTATTAATTTATTTGTGGTTTTTCTACATAGGGATTCCCTGTGTATGCTTGTTTGCCCTGGAACTCACTTTGTAGACAAGGCTGGCCTCAGACTCACAGAGATCTAGCTGCCCCTGCCTCTACCTCTGCCTGCTAGTGCCGGAATAAAAGGCCTGTACTAAACACATGTTTAGTTTCTCTGTGTCTGTCGTCTCTTTGCCTGCAGAACAAGGTAGCCTCAAACTCACAGCAATCTGCCTGCCTCTGCCTCTCCTGATCTCTGAGGGCTGAGAACTGAGAATAAAGAAATGTGCTGCCCAAAATATACTGCTGCTGCTGCTGCTGCTGCTGCTATTAAAAAAAATAAATTAAAATAAAATAACCTGAGATAAACAAAGAAAAAAAGGACAACACCAGTTTTTCTTCCTTCTTTTCTTCCTTC
>NW_027460996.1:7500-20000 GCF_037038515.1 Microtus pennsylvanicus
ATTGTGGTGCACATCTTTTATTCTATCATCAAAGAGACAGAGGCAGGTGGACCTCTGTGAATTCCCAGGCTTTATAGAGAGGCCCCCAACCCAAATAAAAAAAAAAACATATATAAAAGTTTAACCAAACACCACCCCCCCCCCCCAAAAAAAAGGAAGGAAGGAAAGAAGAAGGAGACATTATAAACTGTCTCCTTGGTCCTAGAAACTGGATCATGGGAATTTAGGACCTATGAGACAGTGCACGAGTCTTGTGATCTCACTTGGTAGATGAGTCTGGATTTTAACTCACAGATGTCCTTCTGCCTGTGTCTCCCACGTGCTGGGATAAAGGGTTCCCTAATTCTTGAATGGCATATGGAAAGTAGTTATTTCTACTTGGTTTGCGTTTGATTTTTTTTTAAAAAAAAAATCCATGCCTACTTATTTATTTATTTTTGGTTTTTCACGACAGGGTTTCTCTGTAGCTTTGGAACTAACCCTTGTAGACCAGGCTGGCCTCAAATTCACAAAGATCCACCTGCCTTTGCCTCCCAAGTGCTGGGATTAAAGGAATGTGCCACCACTACCCGCCTTTGTTTCTTTTATTTATTTTTGTTAAGCTCTACATTTTTCTTTCCTCTCTTTCCATGCCTCCCCTTCCACCCTCTCCCAAGGTTCCCATGCTCTCAGGAGATCTTGTCTTTTTCTACTACTCATGTATTTTAGATCTATGTATGTCTCTCTTAGGGTCCTCATTGTTGTCTAGGTTCTCTGGGATTGTGATTTGTGAGCTTTATGTTTAAAAATCACTTATGAGTGAGTATATGTGGTAATTGTCTTTTAGGGTCTGGGTTACTTTCCTCAAAATGATGTTTCCTAGCTTCATCCATTTGCCTGCAAAATTCAAGATGTCATTATTCTTTTCTGCTCTGTAGTGTAGTAAGTACTCCATTGTGTAAGTATACCACGTTTTCCTCATCCATTCTTCAGTCAGAGGGCATTTAGGCTGTTTCCAGGTTCTGGCTATGACAAACAATGCTGCTATGAGCATAGTTGAGCCCATGTCCTCGTGGCACAATTGAGCATCCTTTACATATATATACCTAAACGTGGTATTGCTGGGTCTTGAGGAAGGTTGTTTCCTAATTTTCTGAGAAATCGCCACACTGACATCCAAAGGGTGCGGTACCAGCTTGCATTCCCACCAGCGATGCAGGAGAGTTCCCTTTTCCCCACATCCTCTCCAGCATAAGTTGTCATCAGTGTTTTAGATCTTGGCCATTCTTACAGGTATAAAGTGGAATCTCAGAGCTGTTTTGATTTACATATCTCTGATGACTAAGGGTGTTGAACATTTCCTTAAGTGTCTTTCAGCCATTTTAGATTTCTCGGTTGAGAGTTCTCTGTTTAGGTCTGTACCTCCATGTTGTGAATTGGATTATTTGTTCTTGAAATGACCAATGTCTTGAGTTCTTTGTATATTTTGGAGCTCAGACCTCTGTCTGATGTGGGGTTAGTGAAGATCTTTGCCCATTCTGTAAGGCCGTCGTTTTGTCTTGTTGGCCATGTCCTTTGCTTTACAGAAGAAGCTTTTCAGTTTCAGGAGGTCCCATTGATTCATTTTGTTTCTCTCAGAGTCTGTGCTACTGGAGTTAGATTTAGGAAGTGGTCTCCTGTGCCGATGCGTTCAAATGCTTTTTTTTTTAAAAAATAAATATTTATTTATTATGTATACAATATTCTTTCTGTGTGTATGTCTGAAGGCCAGAAGAGAGCACCAGACCCTATTACAGATGGTTGTGAGCCACCATGTGGTTGCTGGGAATTGAACTCAGGACCTTTGGAAGAGCAGGCAATGCTCTTAACCGCTGAGCCATCTCTCCAGCCCCCGTTCAAATGCTTTTGATATTTTTATTTTTATATTTTTTTTATTGTGGATGAGGTCAATTATTTGAACTCTCAAATATTTTTATTGTTATTATCTGTTTGTTTATTTGTGGTTTTGCAACACGGGGTTTCCTTGTGTATCCTTGTATGCCCTGGGACTCACTTTGTAAACAAGACTGGCCTCAGACTCACAGAGATCCGCCTGCCTCTGCCTTCTAGTGATGGCATTAAAGGCGTACACTAAACACATTTTTTTTGAAAACAGGGTTTTTCTGTGTCACTTTGCCTGTCCTGAATCTCAATCTGCAGAACAAAGTAGCCTTAAACTCACAGTGATCTGCCTGCTTTGGTCTCCCTGATCTTGGAGGTGTTTTATCATCTATCTATCTATCTATCTATCTATCTATCTATCTATCTATCTATCCATTCATTTCATTTATTAGTTTATTTATTTATTTTTTTGTTTTCTGAGACAGGGTTTCTCTCTAGCTTTCCTTCTTGCTTGCTTGCTTGATTTTTTTGCTTTCTTGCTCTCTTGCTTTTTTCCCCCTTCTTTTATTAGTTAGTTCTTGAGGCACGGTTTCTCTGTGTAACAGCCCTAGCTGTTCTCTCTCTCTCTCTCTCTCTCTCTCTCTCTCTCTCTCTCTCAAATATGTTTGGTTTTGTGTTTTGCTTTATGAGACAGGGTTTCTCTGCTGCTTTGGAGACTGTTGTTAAAACTAGCTCCTTTCTTGTAGACCAGGCTGTCCTAAAACTCCCAATGATCCTGTTTCTGCTAAATATGGAGCCAGTGCTCTTGAATGCCTTCATCTGGTGAGGTCAAAAGCCACCCCCCCCCACAACCCCCCCCCACAACACACACACAAACCAAACACAGGCACAGGCACACCCAGAGACACATAAATAAACTTTTAAATTAAGAAGAGCCTGGAGAGCTAGTTTCGCGGCTCTTCCAGAGAAATTGGGTTCAATTCCCAGCACCTGCATGGCAGCTCATAGTGATTGTAAATTCAGTTTCTGGGTGATCTGACATCTTCAGACCATTGCACATAAAATAAAGTTAAGAAAATCATAAAAAAATTCCTTAAGAAATTGAAATTTAACTAAGTCCCACACAATTGGAAACACTCTCAAATAAAAGTAAAATAAATGGAAAAGAATACAGTGCTAAGTGCAGTTATGAAAATGTTTTGAAATGTGATACCTTCCCTGTCTCCCCCACATACACAAGCCACACTGAGAGATTTAAATAAAATCTGGGTAATCATTTATATATCTGGCCTATGTCAGAGGGGCAGGGGAAGCTGAAGCCTTGTCCTTTGGGCTCCAGGTTCTCAGTACTGCATCAAAAACTCGAGTGTATAGTGAGCCCATGTCTGTCCTGCTGGCAGCACTCAGGAACTGGGAATACAAGGATCAGGAGATCATCTTCAACAACCCAGCAAGTGCAAACCATCCTGGTGGAAAAGAGACCCTCTAAAAGAAATCAATAAAATGACATTTTTATTTTTTTCTGTCGGAAGTGAAAATGTTCCAAATAATTCACTGCATCAGTATTCCTGGAAATGATATCAAAATCAGAATTTTTCTCTTTTTTTTTAACATTTTATTTTATTCTTATTATTTTCATTTTTATTTTTTTGGTTTTTCGAGACAGGGTTTCTCTGTGGTTTTGGAGCCTGTCCTGGAACTAGCTCTTGTAGACCAGGCTGGTCTCGAAATCACAGAGATCCGCCTGCCTCTGCCTCCCAAGTGCTGGGATTAAAGGCGTGCGCCACCACTGCCTGGCGTAAATCAGAATTTTTCATATTATTCCATGGCTGTTGTAATTTTCTCTGTGGCAGACAGAGGCAGGCAGATCTCTGTGAGTTTGAGGCCAGCCTGGTCATCTACAGTTCCAGGACAGGTGCCAAAGCTAAGAGAATCCTTGTCTCAGAAAATTTTTTTCTCTGCGTCTCACGTGTCGTGTGTCTTTCTCTAAGCAGGCCCAGGAATCCTAAGCGCCTGTAGGTGATCTAGGAAATCTCCTGTAGCAGGGGCCCTGGCCTCCACTCCTGGCCCCTGAGGGCACCTGGTAAAAGTGAGAAGGCAGATTTCAGAGACTAGTAAAGTTCAAGGTCACCAGCCCTTCCCAACAGCTAGAACCTTTAAAGGGTGAGGCTACAACTTAATTGGCCTGCTTAGATATGGATATTTTTGTTGTGGTTCTTGTTTTACAGGGCAGGAACAGACATCCAAGTGGGAATTTCTCCACGGCTGCTTTAATTTTCTCAGACTCGGTATTTAGTATGAGAAGTGGGGTGTGGGGTTGTACAAACACAACTACTGAAAAAGAACCCTAAGAAAGCAGGCCTCCCTCCCTCCCTCCTTCCCTCCCTCCCTCCCTCCCTCCCTCCCTCCCTCCCTCCCTCCTTCCCTCCCTCCCTCAGTTCCTCCCTCTCACCAAGCCATAATTGTGGCAGCCCCTTGGCCCACATAGTCCTTTCACTGATCAGTCAGACACACTCTTTTTTTATTTTTGAATTTTGGGTGAAGTCAATTAATTGAGCTCTTAGATGATGATGATGATTATTATTATTATTAGTTTATTTGTGTTTTTTTTTACATAGAGGTTCCCTGTGTCCCTGGAACTCACTTTGTAGACAAGGCTGGCCTCAGACTCACAGAGATCTAGCTGCCCCTGCCTCTACCTCTGCTTCCTAGTGCCGGAATTAAAGGCCTGTACTAAACACACTTTCCCCCCCTAAGTCAGGGTTTCTCTGTGTCTGTCGCTTTGCCTGTCCTAAAACTCACACTGCAGAACGAGGTGGCCTCAAACTCACAGCGATTTGCCTGTTTCTGCCTCTCCTGATTTCTGAGGGCTGAGAACTGAGAATAAAGAAATGTGCTGCCCAAAATATACTGCCGCTGCTGCAATTAAAAAAATAAATTAAAATAAAATAACCTGAGATAAACAAAGAAAAAAAGGAAAACACCTGTTTTTTCCTTCCTTCCTTCCTTCCTTCCTTCCTTCCTTCCTTCCTTCCTTTCTTTTTCCTTACTTGTTTTTTTTCTGTTTTTTTCTTTTATTATTATTATTTTTGGTGCAGGGTTTCTCTGTATAATACCTTTAACTCACTATATAAACCAGGCTGTCATCTTGGTAACATTATGGTTTTGTATTTTCTTATTTCTTGTCTGTAAATCAACAAATCAACATTTCTTCTCTCTCTCTCTCTCACACTCATTTAATTTATGTTTTATTTTATTTTTGGTTTGTGTTCTTGTTTTGATTTTCAAGGAAGGGTTTCTCTGTTGCTTTGGAGCCTGTCTTTGGAACTAGCTCTTGTCAACCAGGCTGGCTGGCCTCAAACTCCCAGAGATCCACCTGCCTCTCTGCCAGATATGGAACCAGTCATCTTGGTTAGTTCAAAAGCCACCCCATAAACACACACACACACACAACACACACACACACACACACACACACACACACACACACACACACACACACACAGAGGCACATCCAGAGAAACATATTTTTTTTTTTTTTTTTTTTTTTTGGTTTTTCGAGACAGGGTTTCTCTGTGGCTTTGGAGCCTGTCCTGGAACTAGCTCTGTAGACCAGGCTGGTCTCGAACTCACAGAGATCCGCCTGCCTCTGCTTCCCGAGTGCTGGGATTAAAGGCTTGCGCCACCACTGCCCTGCGATGCCCCTACTATAAAAATGGGTTTCAGAAACCGGCCTTTTGCCACAGTGTCAGAAGCCCAAACTCTGCCTGTGGTCTCAGCTAGCTGATAAGCTTCTGTGACTCGCGGTGTGTTTGTATTTTTAAGTTTGTTTTTGGTTTATTAGACTTGGTGGTGTTCTCATCTTTGCACGACCCCCCCCCCCCCTCGACCCAACATTTAAGTGTCTTTCAACCATTTTAGATCCCTCTGTTGAGAGTTCTCTGTTTAGGTCTGTACTCCATTTTTTAAAATTGGATTATTTGTTCTTTGGATGACCAATTTCTCGACTTCTTTGTGTATTTTGGAGATTAGTGAAGATCTTTTCCCATTCTGTAAGGCCGTCGTTTTGTCTTGTTGGCCATGTTCTTTGCTTTACAGAAGCTTTTCAGTTTCAGGAGGTCTCACTTATTAATTGTTTCTCTCAGTGTCTGTTTTTTTTTTTTCTTTTTTTTCTTTCTTTTTTTTTCTTTTTTTTCTTTTTCTCTCAGTGTCTGTGCTACTGGGGTTCTATTTAGCAAGCGTTCTCCTGTGCCAATGTGTTCAAGTGCATTTGATATTTTTATTTTTATATTCTTTTATTGTGGATGAAGTCAATTATTTGAACTCTCAAATATTTTTATTGTTATTATCTCTCTATTTGTTTGCTTATTTGTGGTTGTTCAACATAAGGTTTCGTTGTGTACCCTTGTATGCCCTGGGACTCACTTTGTAGACAAGACTGGCCTCAGACTCACAGAGAGTCATCTGCCTCTGCCTCCTAGTGCTGAGATTAAAGGCATGCACTAAACACCTTTTCTATATATTTATTTTCCTAATAATTTATTTATTTTCATTTTATTGGCATTGGTGTTTTGCCTGCATGTATGTCTATCTGAGGGTGTCCGATCTTGGAGTTACCGACAGCTGTTGACTGCCATGTGGGTGGTAGGAATTGAACCTGGGTCCTCTGGAAGAGCAGTCAGAACTCTTAACCACAGAGCCATCTCTCTCCAGCCCTCACCTTTTTTTTTTTTTTTTTTTTTTTTTTTTGAAAACGGGGTTTCTCTGTGTCACTTTGCCTGGCCTTGAATCTCAATCTGCAGAACAAGGGAGCCTTAAACTCACAGTGATCTGCCTGCCTTGGTCTCCCTGATCTTGGAGGTGTTTTTATCATCTCTCTGTCTGGCTATCTAGCTATCTATCCATTCATTTATTTATTTATTTTTTCTGAGACAGGATTTTTCTCTAGCTTTGGAGTCTGTCCTGGATTCAGACCTGGTCACAGCTGTACCTGGAAACAAAACAAAACAAAACCAAAGCAAAGCAAAGCAAAAGCCAGGCAGGACTGTATGGTTGACCTTCCCTTTCCCCCTCCCCCATGGGCTCCTCAGAGGCGGTGAGGCCTCCTGCAGGGAATCCACCGAGCCTCTGCCCAAGGCTCTCCAGGGAACCCACTCTCTCCCTTTCCCCCAGCCCCAGGGCTGCCGGCCACATCTATCTCAGGCGTATGTGGCGGGCACTCTGGCTATCCAGGACGTGACAGACACAGACACACAGAAGCAGGGAGGAACGGTGCCCACTCTCTCACTAGATGCAGGCATGCAGGAGGAACAATGAAAGAATGAGAACTGGAGAGATGGAATTTCTGGAATGTCCAGAAACCACATGGTGGGGATCTAGTGCCCTCTTCTGGTGACAGGGAGTACAGCACAGATTTGGGTTCTTGTGCTCCGGAGACCTACCCCAATTTAATACTGACATTATCCTATCATACCCTATATATCACGTATAGGCTTGCTTGATATCACACACATACACTGCCTGCGTTTCTGTCTGACCCCTGTGAGAGAGCCTGGTACCTTCAGAAGACAGAAGATGGGGTGTGGGTCTGTCTGTCTGTCTATCTGTCCATCTATTCTTCCATAAAGTATTTATTCCTTTTTTGTTTGTTTTGTGACAGGGTTTCTCTCTAGTTCTCTCTAATTGAGTCAGTCCTGGAACTAGCTCTTGGAGACCAGAACGAGTGCTGGAATTAAAGGCGTGTCCCACCATTACCCGGTTAGAAGTCTTTTTAAAAAGTAGGCAATCAGAGCTACAAATTTCCTCATAGGACTGATTTTACTGTGTGCCAGGGTTTGTGTAGGGTTTTGCTTTTATTTTCTTGAGTGAATCTCTCCCCCCCCCCCCCCCCCCCGTCTCTCTTATTCTAGAGCTCTGTTTTGTCTTCCATGCATGAGCTCTGAGGGGCACTTGGCTTGAGTGTGATACACACACAGACTTACTATTAAGGAAAGTTCAAGATCAAGATCCTTTCCTAACTCTGTGACCTTGCAACAGAGAAGTTTCAAGGGGTGTGAAGGGTGTGCCTACTGACACTGGAATTCATTTGATCTGCTAGGCAGCAAATGCTATGGATTGTGTATGTGTGTGTCTCTGTTAGTTTAGGTGTCTTTCCAGTCAACGTTGGTGTAATTACCGTGCGTCTGTATATTCAGTGCTGTGATCCTTTCAAATGGTTGTGAAGGGAGCCCTAGCCTAGGAATGACTTCAGTGACGCGTTATTTTCCTTTCCTAACTCTGTGACTTTGCAACAGAGAAGTTTCAAAGGGTGTGAAGGGTGTGCCTACAGCTCCACTGGCCTTCCTTGACGTGTACAGCTGTTGCCTTTCCTGTCAACATTCTTGTTGGAGTTGGGAAATTGCTGATTTGAACTCAGCCAATTTCATGGAATAGCCCTGGCTGTCCCGGAACTCATTTTTATAGACCAGGCTGTCCTTTTGGTGACGTTCTATTTTTTTTTTCTTCCTCTTATTTTTCTATCTGCAGTCAACATTGGTGTAAGGACTGTGCACCTGTATATTCACTGCTCTGATCCTTCTCTCCTTCCTTCCTTCCTTCCTTCCTTCCTTCCTTCCTTCCTTCCTTTCTTCCTTTCTTTCATATGTCTGCCCACTCACGAAAACCCAAAAATTTCTAGCCTCCCAACGCAATTAAAAATAACTAAAATTTTAGTAAACTGGCATTTAAAAAAGGCAGGCAGGCAGGCAGGCAGGCAGGCCTGGATGGTGGTTGTGAAGGGAGCCCTGGCCTAGTCATATCCTCTGCCATGACTGTAACTCAGGAGCTCTAAAGGGTCTGAGAAGCTGCTTTCATGCTTCTGCTGCTGGGAATTTATTTATTTACTTATTTATCTGGCTTATGTTGGAGGGGAAGGGAAAGCCAAAGCCTTGTCCTATGGGCTCCACGCTCTCAGTAGTGTCTCATAAACTCGAGTGTGAGGGCCCATGTCTGTCATGTCAGCAGCACTCAGAAACTGAAAACACGAGGATCGGGAGATCATCTTCAGCAACTCAGCAAGTGCGAACCATCGTGGTGGGGAAACAGACCCTCTCCAAGAAATGACTAAAGTGACCTGTTTATTTTTTCTGTTCTAAGTGAAAATGTTCACAACACATCACTATGACGATATTATTCCCGGAAATGAAATCCGAGTGGGATTTTTGAAACACTATTTTTATTTCATTATTATTATTATTATTTTTTAAAAAAACTATTCCACGTCTGTTTTAATTTTCTCTGACTCGGTATTTAGTCTGAGAAGTGTGGGCTGAGGGCGTGGGGAGTGGGGTGAAGAAAAAGAACCACAAGCAAGCAAGCAAGCAGTGGCCATGGTGAAAGGAGACCTTAGATGGCAGGGAACTGCCGTTGCCGCCTCCCTCCCTCCCTTCCTCCCTCGGTCCCTCGGTCCCCCTCGGTCCCCCTCGGTCCCTCCCTCTCACCATGCCCTAATGGTTGCAGAAGCCCCTGGCCCATCTAGTCCTGTCACCGATCTGTCAGACACGCTCTTTGTTTCCCCGTGAGCGAGCGATCGATTCGCCTGCTTTCCTAGCTGCCTGTGGTCTCGGTCGTACTTTCGTTTTCGTAGCCCCGAATGTCCAGCCCGGCCCGCCGTTCACCGTGTTCGGGGGTGGGATGGGGAGGGGTGGGGGAACCGACAGGGGAGTTCCCTGTCCTGTTGTGGGCCCGTGCCACCTCCGGGCGTGAGCGTGGAAGGACGCTGTCACGCCAGAGAAGGTGAAGACGCCGCCGCCGCGGTCGCGGCCGAACGAGCGAGCGAGCGAGCGAGCGATCTATGGCGGTCGGTAGTCGGGCGCCCCCTAGCGGTGGCCTTTTTCTGCAACGCTCCTGGTGCTCGGTCGTTGACGAGGACGGGGCGAAATGGCTTTTGTGAGGCGGAAAGAGTGACGAGAGTCCCGGCCCGGCAGGCGGGTGTGTCCCGGAGTCGGTGTCGTGCTTGGGGACGGTCTCTGTGTAGGAGGTTGTGCCGGAAGAGTCACCCATGGGTGTGTGCGTTGGGGATGGAACCCAGTGACGGGACCAGCTGGAGAGGGTGCTGGGAGACTTGAGCGGGTCGACCAGAAGGCTTCAGTCGTTTGCGTACTCCCGCTAGGTGTCGGGTCCACCCGGGCCCAGGATCGGTGAAATACCTCGGCTTTAAAAGTTGCTTTTCCCTTGCTTTTTCTCTCTTCTAAAGAGCCCTGGGACCCGGCGACCCGAGGCCGAGAGGAGGCGATGGTTGATCCCGGCTTCCCCGCTGCCCCGTCACGGACTCGTTGGGGTCTCGGACCTTTTTTTTTTTTTTTCCTTCCTCTTGCCAGGAACCCTCGGTCCTCAGCGGCGGGCCTTGCCATCCTGAGGCCGAGAGGAGGCCGTGGTCCCGGCTTTCTCGCCTCCCTGTTCCGGACTCTCGGAGCTTTTTTATTTTCTTCCTCTTGCCAGGAACCCTCGGTCCTCAGCGGCGGGCCTTGCCATGCTGAGGCCGAGAGGAGGCCGTGGTCCCGTCTTTCTCGCCTCCCTGGTCCGGACTCGTTGGTGTCTCGGAGCTCTCCCCCGCCCGCCCCTTTCTCCTGCCCTCGGTCTTGCGAGAGCCCAGCGGCGGGCCTCGTGTTCTCGAGGCCGAGAGGAGGTGGTGGTCCCGGCTCCCCTGTTCACTGGTCCCCGGTTTCTTGGACTCGAGATTCCCCCCCAAGTTTTTCTTCTTGCCCTTCTCCATCCCTAGCGGCTGGTCGCAGGGTCCTCGGCCGGGAGGAGGCTGGGCGCCCGGCTTTCTGGCATGTCCACCTCGCTCTCTCGGTCCTTTCATGGTTATGAGGTCGACCAGTTGTTCCTTTGAGGGTCGGTTCTCTTGTTTATGGGGACATTTTTGGGACATTTCACCCAGCCTCACGTTCAGGAGTTCTGTGTGGTCTGTGAATGACTCCCCGTACCTGTTGCCATTCTTCTAATAATTGCTATCTGTCCTTATTGTACCTGCAGATAGGTGCTGACACGCTGTCCTTTAATTGGGTGACATTAAAGGACGCTAGGTGGCGGTCTCTCTTCCGAGCCTCACTGGGTGTTATTTTCCCCCGTCTAGCCCAGCCCGCGTCTCGCTGCTGTGCTTTCCCCTGAGGCTTTTTGAGATGACCGGCTTCCTTGCCTTGCTTTTGCCCGTGGTGAAGCGTGTCAGGCGTCCCCGCTTCGTGGTTTGTCACCCGTTCTGTTTGGATGGTGGGACCCGTCTCTCGATGCTGCTCCCTTACCGTCCCGGTGCTTTTTTTTTTTTCTTTTTTTTTTTGCGGGCGGGGACCAGGTTGTGGAGCTCCCGAGTCTCCTCCATGGTCCTCTGCTCCCGTGTGCCTCCCGAGCGCACCGCTTTTTTTTTTTTTACCCCCCCTCCCAGCTTGTGGAGCTCCCGAGTCTCCATGAGTCCTTTTTGGGTTGAGGGTGGCCCGGCCCTTCTGCTGCCTCATGTTATGTGCCTCCCGAGTGCACTCCTCTTTCATTGGATTCCCCGTTGACCCCCCCACCGCTCTTTTTTGGTGTGGAGGTGTGAAGGGTTTTCTTTTTTTTTTTCCTTTTTTTTTTTTTTTTTTTTTTTCTTCTGTGGCATGTGTTGGGTCTGTGGTTTGATCTCTCGCTCGATTCTTCCCGGTTCTGCTTTGTTGATCGATGTGGTGCGCTTGCCCTGTGTTCATTCGGGCCGGAGGCCTAAGCCGCGCCAGGCGAGGGACGGACATTCATGGCGAATGGCGGCCGCTCTTCTCGTTCTGCCAGCGGGCCCCTCGTCTCTCCTCCCCACCTTTACCGGTGGTGTGTGGAAGGCAGGGGTGCGGTTATCCGGCCCGAGCCCTGTGAAAGCCCCCCCGCACTCCTCGCTGTGGTTCGTGGGGGTTCCCGTGAGGCGCGCCGGGGGCTTTGTTCCCCGTCGCGCGTTTCGCTATGCCCACCGTGTGTGGGTCTGTTTGGCCCTCCTCCCTCCGAGCCGGGGGAGGGTCGGCTGATTGCCGCGTTACGTGCCCCTCCCGACCGGGCTCGTGTGCACGCGCCTTGCTTGCGATCCTCGTGGTGCTCCTGGAGCGTTCCAGGCCGATCTTCAGAGGTGCCCGGTTCTGAGCGGCGGCGGCGTTTCCCGGTTCTCTGACGTGTATGCCTCCTGTGTGCGGTACGGCCATGAGCGGTGTTCCTCTGCGAGGTGTGTGATCCCGAGGATCAAGAAAAAAAGGGGGTCGAGGCGAGCGGGTAAGAGAGGCTCGCTGCGGTAAGATGGCTCTCTCACGGCCGTCTCGTGAGATCGGGCGAGCGGCCCACCACGCGCTGCCTTCTCCCGTAGGCGGTGAGCCGTTGGGTGGTGTTGAGCGGTCGCGGCCGGCCTTTTTAATTTTCTTCTCACCGTTAAAGGTGGTCCGTCGGTGACGGACTGAGAATTGCCTCCCCGCCTGGTGCAGACCCGGTGGGTGTTGCCGCAGAGGCAGGCCTGGCTCTCGGGGGACCTCTTGTGTAGTATGCTTTTTCTCGGTCCGGTCCCCCGTGTCCGCGAACGCTCAAGAGTATGCCCCGGGAAGGAAGAAAAAGCCTTACCGATACCGCAGACCCCCCCGCCTCGCCGCGCTCGAGATCAT
>NW_027460996.1:32500-40000 GCF_037038515.1 Microtus pennsylvanicus
CCTTATCTTCTTTCATATATCTGTTTATTTATCTGCTGATTTAGCGTGACTCATTTACTTATTGAATGTTTCAATTATTATTTAGTTTTATTCATTTATTCATTCTTTATGTCTATTTTTATGTATGTATTTACTTACTTTCTTAATTTTTTTTTTTACTTTTTAAAATTTACTTAAATTTTTTCTTTCTTTGGGAATGTAGATTCTTTCTTTCTTTCTTTCTTTCTTCCTTTCTTCCTTTCTTTCCTTCTTTCTGTGTCCTGACTGTCACTGGCTAAGAAAATTGTGGCCTCCATGTCACTGGTCAGCATAGCAGCTCCTAAAATGGAATTTGATGAAGGGATACATAGATAGATAGATAGATAGATAGATAGATAGATAGATAGATAGATAGATAGATAGATAGATAGATGGGATGCGCACGCTCTCACACACACACACACACACACACACACACATATGCACGCACGTGCATGACATGTACAGATGGGGGGCGATTCCAATGTTTTCAGAGGAAGGTGCTCGCTGGTAATAATAAATGTGCTGGTAAATAAGGCTGGAAATAGCTGAATATCAAATCATTAAAACTCTTCAAATAAATAAAAAGCAATTCCATTTCTCTCTCTCTCTCTCTCTCTCTCTTTCTCACCATATACCAGCACATCTGAACTGACTGCAACATACAAAAGAAGAAGAAACACGGAAAGAAGACATCCCTGCTGGACAGGATCTGAGATGAGAATAAATTCATCGAATGGCTGCCAACAGCATTTCATTGAGAAGAGATTCCACATTTTATGCTGTACAGTTACTTAGTTAGATAGATAGATAGATAAAGAGAGGCCTGTGAACTGGGGTGGGGTGTGGCTTCTCAGGTCACCTCAGGTCAGGGAGGGGCTGAGGAGTGTCCCATTGGCCTTGACAATAGGCACGAGTCAGACGTTAACGTCAGGGCAGGGCCTGAGAGTTCCTCAAAGGGAATGAATGGAGACCCTTGCTTACCTAAGAAATGCCTGACCTTGGAAAAGGACTTGTGGAAAGCGGGCGGGCCCTTGAAACTGTGGTTTCACGTCTTACTAGAAAGCTCCCTCTTTAGGGAAGGGAAAGTCATCGTGATATCTTACTCTTTTCCCAAGGATACCCTACCTACCCTTCTGATCATTCTTACTGAATTAAGTCTTCCACTGCAAATAAATAAATACATAAATAAATAAATAAATAAATAAATGAAGTGGGTGAGTGAGTGAGTAAGTAAGCAAATACGTGGATGGATGAACAAATAAATACAAAGTTTGCTGTTGTTGACTGACTTTTGATTTCATAATGAATCTCTCTCTCTCTCTCTCTCTCTCTCTCTCTCTCTCACACACACACACACACACACACACACACACACACACTAAATATACAATAAAAGGAAGCATAACACCTTCACTCAGGGGGCAGAGTGAACTCTGAAAGTTTTCCAGGCAGGGGGGGGGGGGGGAGACAGAATATAAGAACAAAATGAGAAACAAGGAAAAATAGTGTTGGCTGGCTGGCTGGCCGGCTGGCCGGCTTTCAGTTCCCTGACAGAAATGAGCACATTGTGGAGGAAACACAAAGCTGTTACACTATGTGGGTGTGATGAGGAGAGATTGTGAGTGAGTGTCCTGTCAGAACAAAGTTAGTCCCATAGTTGATGAAATTCATTATCCCAAAACTTCAGCAGAATATATCCCAAGTTTGCAAATGTGTGATCAGCTTGTGACAGGTTGGGCTGGAGATGCTGAGAACTGGGGAGCCCTCAATGCAAGAGCAGACACTCATTCCCATGAAGAGGGAGAGAGGGAGGGAGGGATCATTCATTCCTATACTCAAGTTTAAAGAAAGATGAGTGGCTATTTATGGAGAGACCACTCACAGATATGAAAAATCATTTCCTAAAAATCAAATTTCTCAGTCAGTATGCAACTGCTATGGTGCTTCTCCTAGATAGAGCAAAACACACAAACAAACAAACTGATTCCTTGATCTAGAGCCACAGTGCACATGCTGTGGAAAAGGGGACATGGCCAACTTGAATCACAATATTCATCAGAGCCTTATTCAGACCTATAGAGGCTGCGCTGTGTGTGACTTCAGAGACCTCAGGGAGTATAGGGGTGGGTGGGTGGGTGCTTGATGCTTCAGACTCATGTCATTGAAGGACATAACATAGTCTGGATTCACAGAGATTCACAACACAGAGCCATTGTCACTTACTAACAGCTCAGGACACCCAGAGCTAACAAGAAATTGCAGTCTCAGCCGGGCTTTAATCACAGCACACACACAGATCTCTGTGAATTCAAAGATGGCCTGATTTACAGAGTGAGTTTTAGGACAGCCCAAGATACACAAAGAAACCCTTTCTTGAAAAACAAAGCAAAACAGCAAAAGAAAGAAAGAAAAGGAAAAAGAAAAAAATGGCAGTCTCTTTCCACTCTCTCCTCCATTGACCATGGTGTCACTCAAAACTGGGAAGCCAGAAACCTTAGGGGGGTCACAGGAGTCGGACTGACTGCAGCACTTGATGCCTCAACCCTGCTAATGGCTGTGATATAAGGCATGGTAAAATACGGGCTTTGGCAGAGCGCTACTCCCCTTTCTCTATTATTATTGCTACACAACGAAAAGGACCGGGGGGGGGGGGGGGGGGATGATGTGCAGTCAGTGCTGGTATTGAAATCTCACTGACTCCTTCCGCACTCCTTGTCAATTCCCGACTTTGTCAAATCAACTATCGTGAATCTTTGATGTGGGTTGGCCCTTTAGGAACTCAGAGAAACAAGACAGACAGACCTGTTTCATCCCAGAAACCTCCCAGTTCCTGAGCCCTAGCCCTGGAAGTCTCAAAGCCATCACATCCAGAAATCTCTCTAGTCCCTGCTAGTGGTGAACTCACTTCGTCTTCCCCAGGACCACTAATTATTTCTCCATGTTTTCCTGTGAGATCTGAGGCCAGCTTTCTTCTTCCTCCCTCTGGCCTCTCCACGAACGATCTCCATTCTCTAGACAACATGTCTAGAACCGAGTCTTATAGGCACCGAGAGAGTGTGTCTTGAGGGCAGTTGGCGTTTCTAGGACACGAGTGACATCACAAAATTCCGAGAGCTCTCTGGGATACCGTGGAATTTCCAGAGAAGGGACAGCTGATGTCGTGAGGCACGGCCTTTACCTCCTTGCTGATATTTCTCCCCGAACCGACCAACCGGAACCTGAGGTTTCCTTTCCAGGAGTCTCTCCTGCGACACAGAGGGAGCCATTCAGGATTTCCTCCTTCCAAAACCAGAAATTTCTCTCTGCTTCATTAATATCTTCTCACTACTTCCTGAACCCATGGGGAGTTAGTGAGTTGAACACTCACTTTTTTCATGAATGACCCTTCCTCCCTCTCCTGAACATCTCATATTACTGATTCATACTCAGTAAAACAGTAATATGAGAAATTAGGCCAGGAGGACACGGAAGATGAGGGTTGAGTCTTCTGAAGTGAACAAGCACTTAGGGAAGGCTAAACTTAAGGGAATTTGACTCTGAGTGGCAAGACATGAATAGCTGCTGCCAAGGCACAGATACAGGCACCAACTGGGCCCTCGGCATCCTCCTGCATCATCAGAGCTGTGTGAGGGGCCGTGTTCAAAAGGAGAGGGCATTTTTGAGGACAGCACTGTTTTCTTTTTCTTCTTTCTTTCTTTCTTTCTTTCTTTCTTTCTTTCTTTCTTTCTTTTTCGAGACAGGGTTGTTCTGTAGGTTTTTTTTTTTTTTTTGGAGCCTGTCCTGGAACTAGCTCTTGTAGACCAGGCTGGTCTTGAACTCACATGCTTTCTTTTTTTTTCTATTGGATATTTTTGGCTTCTTTATCAAAGATCAGGTGTTCGAAGATGTGTGGATCGATATCCGGGTCTTCTATTTGGTTCCATTGGTCCTCCTGTCTGTTCTTATGCCAGGACCAGGCTGTTTTCAGAACTGTAGCTTACAGAGTGTTCTTGCAGGTGGGGCACAGAAGAGGTTAATTACGGTACCTTAGTTCTTCTGCTTTTCTAGCAGACCGGAGCCCAGCTGACAGGAATCCAGTAGAGATGGTGTCAAGGTTCACACTGACACTAACAGCTGTAACTTGAGCAGGATTTGTGATCCAGATGAAATTTGCAATGAATTGCAGCAAATCTGTGACACTCTAACTTGCTCAGGCTCAGTATCTGAACATACAGATGTTTGCAATGATCACTGGCTTCAGGATTTTTGTTGTTGTTGTTGTTGTTGTTGTTGTTGTTGTTGTTGTTGTTGTTGTTTTGTTTTGTTTTTCCATGAGACAGGGTTTCCCTGTAGCTGAAGTTTAACGGCCTGGTGTTTTTGTGACTTACTGCTTCAAAGAACTTCTCCATTTCTTTATCCCTAAGGGAAAAGAAATATAATCACTAAATACTTCTTAAAAACCATTCTTCCTTGAAATATATAGACCACTGAGAATAATCCTTGACAGAATGGGAATACAAAAGCCTTATCAAACCACTTTAAGATTCAATTGAACAGAAAACATGTTGTTCTGTACTGAAGCTCTGAGGTCCCATCTTATGAATAGGCTGTTTAGGACCAACTTACTTGAAGACATCTGGACAGAAGCTGTGTAATGACATTCCTCCTAAGACTCACTTCCAAGTTTTAGCACTTTGGAGATAATACACATTTAAGCATAAGGGTGCCTACCCATTTTCTCATTCAAGTAATGTTCTCATCATTCAGTGATTTCTCCTCCCTTTTTCTTTTGGGGAGTGGCATGATTAGATCAGGAAAAGAAGGATGTATGTGGCAAGTTGGTGCCCACTCAGAGTCACCCACACATTTGAGGACAGAACAGAGAAACAAGATCGGCGGGGGGGGGGGGGGGGGGGCGGGAGAATTCTGCTGAATGAAATTAGAGTTATGGATGGGCTGCCAGCTATCTCGTGGCTTCTGTAAGTACAGGAACTCAACAAAGACAGAGACATGCCAGACAGGAGGTTTTGGTAAAAATCTGAACTGAACTGAATAGAAACTGGCTATTACGTATTAGTGTTTTCAGAGTTATGTCTGAGGAACCTTCTACTTAAAAGAAATAAAACCAAATCCTTTCAAACATCCAGGTGTCCTCTGAGGGGGCATGGAAAACAAAACAAAACAAAAAGATAAGAGGGATTTTAGTTGTTCCAAAAACCATCAGGAACAAAACTTCCCCAGGAGAATAGCAAGAGTTCATTGGGCAACTGTCCGTCTCCTGTTGCATCGTTTCAAGTTTTTCTAACTTGAGACTGGATGGTGTCAGCTGTAAGATTTTCATCTTTTGTGCTTGAATTCACTCATTGCAAAAAAAAAAAAAAACAAAACAAACCCTTATTTATTTTTTTATTTCACATTTTAACTTGATTTTTTTTCTTTTTATGAGACAGGAATTGGCTTTTTATTTATGCTCCAGACAATCTATCTCACTACATGGCCCAGGACTTCTTCTTTCTGAACACTTCTTCTGCAAATAAAATCTTTTTTTTTTAAATTATTTATTTATTTATTTATTATGTATACAGCATTCCTTCCATGCATGACTGCAGGCCAGAAGACCCCATTACAGATGGTTGTGAGCCACCATATCGTTGCTAGTAATTGAACTCAGGACCTTTGGAAGAACAGTCAGTGCTCTTAACCTCTGAGCCATATCTACAGCCCCTGAAAATATAATCTTAAAAGAAAAAGTAAAATTAAAATGAATGGCCTGGCATTAACAAAGACAAAAAAAAAAAAAAAAAAGAAAAAGAAAAAGAAAAAAACCCCTGCATTTTCTTGCTTGCTTTTTTTTTTTTTTCTCTTCTTTTATTATTTTTTGAGGCACGGTTTCTCTGTGTAACAGCCCTAGCTGTCCTGGAACTCAGTTTATAGACCAGGCTGTCTTGTTGGTAACGTTCTCTTTTTATTCTTATTTCCTATCTGTAAATCCACATTTCTCTCTCTCTCTCTCTCTCTCTCTCTCTCTCTCTCTCTCTCTCTCTCTCTCTCTCGCTTTCTCTCTCTCTCAATTTATTTATTTTTTTGTTTGGTTTTGTGTTTTGCTTTATGAGACAGGGTTTCTCTGCTGCTTTGGAGACTGTTCTTGGAACTAGCTCCTTTCTTGTAGACCAGGCTGGCCTAAAACTTCCAGAGATCCTGCCTCTGCCAGATATGGAGTCAGTGCTCTTGAATGCCTTCATCTGGTGAGGTCAAAATATACCCCCCCCACACACACACCAAACACAAACACAGGCACAGGCACACCCAGAGACACATAAATAAACTTTTCAATTAAGAGCCTGGAGAGCTAGTTTGGCGGCTCTTCCTGAGAAATTGGGGTCAATTCCCAGCACCTGCATGGTTAAATAAATCATAAAAAAAATTCTTTAAGAAATTGAAATTAAACTACACAACTGGAAACACTGTCTCAAATAAAAGGAAAATAAAATGTAAAAGAGTGCAGTGCTAAGTGCAGTTATGAAAATGTTTGGAAATATGACACCTTCCCTGTCTCCCCCACATACACAGGCACACCGAGAGAGGTTTAAATAAAATTTGAAATTGGCTGGGCAGTGGTGGTGGCACATGCCTTTATTCCCAGCACACATGGGGCAGAGGCAGGTGAATTTCTTGGGAGTTGGAAGCCAGCCTGGTCTACAAGAGCTAGTTCCAGATCAGCTAGGACTGTTTCCCAGGGAAACCCTGTCTCGAAAAACAAAACAAAAAAATTAAAATTGAAGTAAATGTACAAGCCAAAGCTACAGGCCCTGGCTTCCACTCCTGCCCCTGAGGGCACCCGGTAAAAGTGAGAAGGCAGATTTCAGAGACTAGTAAAGTTCAAGGTCACCAGCCCTTCCTAACAGCTAGAACTCCTTGCTGAACCATTAAAGGGTGAGTCTAAGGAGGGCAGTGGTGGCGCACGCCTTTACTCCCAGCACTCGGAGGCGGAGGCAGGCAGATCTCTGGGAGTTCCAGGACAGGCACCAAAGCTACAGAGAAACCTTGTCTCAAAAAACCAATAAATAATATAATATAATATAATATAAAGGGTGAGGCTACAACTTGATTGGTCTGCTTAGATATGCATTTTTAAAATTTTTTTTGGTTTTTTTAGATATGCATATTTTTGTTAGAGTCGTTTTTGTTTTACTGGGCAGGAAAAGATATCCAAGTGGAAATTTTTCCACAGCTGCTTTAATTTTCTCAGACTCTTTATTTAGTATGAGAAGTGGGGTAGGTTGTACAAACACAACTACTGAAGAAAAGAAACCCCAAGAAAGCAAGTGAGTGGTTGCCATGGTGAAATGTCTTTGAAAGGCATTTAGGTGACTGGGAACTGCCCTTGCTGCCTCCCTCCTTTCCTCACTCTCACCAGTCCATAATTGTGGCAGCCCCTTGGCCCACATAGTCCTTTCACTGATCGGTCAGACACACTCTTTGCTTTATTTTTTAATTTTT
>NW_027460996.1:42500-55000 GCF_037038515.1 Microtus pennsylvanicus
ACAGACACACAGAAGCAGGGAGGAACGGTGCCCACTCTCTCACTAGATGCAGGCATGCAGGAGGAACAATGAAAGAATGAGAACTGGAGAGATGGAATTTCTGGAATGTCCAGAAACCACATGGTGGGGATCTAGTGACCTCTTCTGGTGACAGGGAGTACAGCACAGATTTGGGTTCTTGTGCTCCTGAGATGTAACCCCCACAAGGCAGCAGCTCATAAGTGATTGTAAATCCAGTTTCACACGACTGCACATAAAATAAAGTTAAATAAATCATAAAAAATTCTTTAAAAATTTGAAATTAAAATAAGTTCTACACAACCGGAAAGACTGTCTCAAATAAAAGTAAAATAAAATGTTCTAAAATAGGACAACTTCCCTGCCCCCCACCCCCACAGGGACACACTTGGTGCAGACCAAGAGATACAAACAAAATTTGAAATTAAACTAAATGTACAAGAAACTGAGCCTGGTTATTGTGGTGCACATCTTTTATTCTATCATCAAAGAGACAGAGGCAGGTGGACCTCTGTGAATTCCCAGGCTTTATAGAGAGGCCCCCAACCCAAATAAAAAAAAAAACATATATAAAAGTTTAACCAAACACCACCCCCCCCCCCCAAAAAAAAGGAAGGAAGGAAAGAAGAAGGAGACATTATAAACTGTCTCCTTGGTCCTAGAAACTGGATCATGGGAATTTAGGACCTATGAGACAGTGCACGAGTCTTGTGATCTCACTTGGTAGATGAGTCTGGATTTTAACTCACAGATGTCCTTCTGCCTGTGTCTCCCACGTGCTGGGATAAAGGGTTCCCTAATTCTTGAATGGCATATGGAAAGTAGTTATTTCTACTTGGTTTGCGTTTGATTTTTTTTTAAAAAAAAAATCCATGCCTACTTATTTATTTATTTTTGGTTTTTCACGACAGGGTTTCTCTGTAGCTTTGGAACTAACCCTTGTAGACCAGGCTGGCCTCAAATTCACAAAGATCCACCTGCCTTTGCCTCCCAAGTGCTGGGATTAAAGGAATGTGCCACCACTACCCGCCTTTGTTTCTTTTATTTATTTTTGTTAAGCTCTACATTTTTCTTTCCTCTCTTTCCATGCCTCCCCTTCCACCCTCTCCCAAGGTTCCCATGCTCTCAGGAGATCTTGTCTTTTTCTACTACTCATGTATTTTAGATCTATGTATGTCTCTCTTAGGGTCCTCATTGTTGTCTAGGTTCTCTGGGATTGTGATTTGTGAGCTTTATGTTTAAAAATCACTTATGAGTGAGTATATGTGGTAATTGTCTTTTAGGGTCTGGGTTACTTTCCTCAAAATGATGTTTCCTAGCTTCATCCATTTGCCTGCAAAATTCAAGATGTCATTATTCTTTTCTGCTCTGTAGTGTAGTAAGTACTCCATTGTGTAAGTATACCACGTTTTCCTCATCCATTCTTCAGTCAGAGGGCATTTAGGCTGTTTCCAGGTTCTGGCTATGACAAACAATGCTGCTATGAGCATAGTTGAGCCCATGTCCTCGTGGCACAATTGAGCATCCTTTACATATATATACCTAAACGTGGTATTGCTGGGTCTTGAGGAAGGTTGTTTCCTAATTTTCTGAGAAATCGCCACACTGACATCCAAAGGGTGCGGTACCAGCTTGCATTCCCACCAGCGATGCAGGAGAGTTCCCTTTTCCCCACATCCTCTCCAGCATAAGTTGTCATCAGTGTTTTAGATCTTGGCCATTCTTACAGGTATAAAGTGGAATCTCAGAGCTGTTTTGATTTACATATCTCTGATGACTAAGGGTGTTGAACATTTCCTTAAGTGTCTTTCAGCCATTTTAGATTTCTCGGTTGAGAGTTCTCTGTTTAGGTCTGTACCTCCATGTTGTGAATTGGATTATTTGTTCTTGAAATGACCAATGTCTTGAGTTCTTTGTATATTTTGGAGCTCAGACCTCTGTCTGATGTGGGGTTAGTGAAGATCTTTGCCCATTCTGTAAGGCCGTCGTTTTGTCTTGTTGGCCATGTCCTTTGCTTTACAGAAGAAGCTTTTCAGTTTCAGGAGGTCCCATTGATTCATTTTGTTTCTCTCAGAGTCTGTGCTACTGGAGTTAGATTTAGGAAGTGGTCTCCTGTGCCGATGCGTTCAAATGCTTTTTTTTTTAAAAAATAAATATTTATTTATTATGTATACAATATTCTTTCTGTGTGTATGTCTGAAGGCCAGAAGAGAGCACCAGACCCTATTACAGATGGTTGTGAGCCACCATGTGGTTGCTGGGAATTGAACTCAGGACCTTTGGAAGAGCAGGCAATGCTCTTAACCGCTGAGCCATCTCTCCAGCCCCCGTTCAAATGCTTTTGATATTTTTATTTTTATATTTTTTTTATTGTGGATGAGGTCAATTATTTGAACTCTCAAATATTTTTATTGTTATTATCTGTTTGTTTATTTGTGGTTTTGCAACACGGGGTTTCCTTGTGTATCCTTGTATGCCCTGGGACTCACTTTGTAAACAAGACTGGCCTCAGACTCACAGAGATCCGCCTGCCTCTGCCTTCTAGTGATGGCATTAAAGGCGTACACTAAACACATTTTTTTTGAAAACAGGGTTTTTCTGTGTCACTTTGCCTGTCCTGAATCTCAATCTGCAGAACAAAGTAGCCTTAAACTCACAGTGATCTGCCTGCTTTGGTCTCCCTGATCTTGGAGGTGTTTTATCATCTATCTATCTATCTATCTATCTATCTATCTATCTATCTATCTATCCATTCATTTCATTTATTAGTTTATTTATTTATTTTTTTGTTTTCTGAGACAGGGTTTCTCTCTAGCTTTCCTTCTTGCTTGCTTGCTTGATTTTTTTGCTTTCTTGCTCTCTTGCTTTTTTCCCCCTTCTTTTATTAGTTAGTTCTTGAGGCACGGTTTCTCTGTGTAACAGCCCTAGCTGTTCTCTCTCTCTCTCTCTCTCTCTCTCTCTCTCTCTCTCTCTCAAATATGTTTGGTTTTGTGTTTTGCTTTATGAGACAGGGTTTCTCTGCTGCTTTGGAGACTGTTGTTAAAACTAGCTCCTTTCTTGTAGACCAGGCTGTCCTAAAACTCCCAATGATCCTGTTTCTGCTAAATATGGAGCCAGTGCTCTTGAATGCCTTCATCTGGTGAGGTCAAAAGCCACCCCCCCCCACAACCCCCCCCCACAACACACACACAAACCAAACACAGGCACAGGCACACCCAGAGACACATAAATAAACTTTTAAATTAAGAAGAGCCTGGAGAGCTAGTTTCGCGGCTCTTCCAGAGAAATTGGGTTCAATTCCCAGCACCTGCATGGCAGCTCATAGTGATTGTAAATTCAGTTTCTGGGTGATCTGACATCTTCAGACCATTGCACATAAAATAAAGTTAAGAAAATCATAAAAAAATTCCTTAAGAAATTGAAATTTAACTAAGTCCCACACAATTGGAAACACTCTCAAATAAAAGTAAAATAAATGGAAAAGAATACAGTGCTAAGTGCAGTTATGAAAATGTTTTGAAATGTGATACCTTCCCTGTCTCCCCCACATACACAAGCCACACTGAGAGATTTAAATAAAATCTGGGTAATCATTTATATATCTGGCCTATGTCAGAGGGGCAGGGGAAGCTGAAGCCTTGTCCTTTGGGCTCCAGGTTCTCAGTACTGCATCAAAAACTCGAGTGTATAGTGAGCCCATGTCTGTCCTGCTGGCAGCACTCAGGAACTGGGAATACAAGGATCAGGAGATCATCTTCAACAACCCAGCAAGTGCAAACCATCCTGGTGGAAAAGAGACCCTCTAAAAGAAATCAATAAAATGACATTTTTATTTTTTTCTGTCGGAAGTGAAAATGTTCCAAATAATTCACTGCATCAGTATTCCTGGAAATGATATCAAAATCAGAATTTTTCTCTTTTTTTTTAACATTTTATTTTATTCTTATTATTTTCATTTTTATTTTTTTGGTTTTTCGAGACAGGGTTTCTCTGTGGTTTTGGAGCCTGTCCTGGAACTAGCTCTTGTAGACCAGGCTGGTCTCGAAATCACAGAGATCCGCCTGCCTCTGCCTCCCAAGTGCTGGGATTAAAGGCGTGCGCCACCACTGCCTGGCGTAAATCAGAATTTTTCATATTATTCCATGGCTGTTGTAATTTTCTCTGTGGCAGACAGAGGCAGGCAGATCTCTGTGAGTTTGAGGCCAGCCTGGTCATCTACAGTTCCAGGACAGGTGCCAAAGCTAAGAGAATCCTTGTCTCAGAAAATTTTTTTCTCTGCGTCTCACGTGTCGTGTGTCTTTCTCTAAGCAGGCCCAGGAATCCTAAGCGCCTGTAGGTGATCTAGGAAATCTCCTGTAGCAGGGGCCCTGGCCTCCACTCCTGGCCCCTGAGGGCACCTGGTAAAAGTGAGAAGGCAGATTTCAGAGACTAGTAAAGTTCAAGGTCACCAGCCCTTCCCAACAGCTAGAACCTTTAAAGGGTGAGGCTACAACTTAATTGGCCTGCTTAGATATGGATATTTTTGTTGTGGTTCTTGTTTTACAGGGCAGGAACAGACATCCAAGTGGGAATTTCTCCACGGCTGCTTTAATTTTCTCAGACTCGGTATTTAGTATGAGAAGTGGGGTGTGGGGTTGTACAAACACAACTACTGAAAAAGAACCCTAAGAAAGCAGGCCTCCCTCCCTCCCTCCTTCCCTCCCTCCCTCCCTCCCTCCCTCCCTCCCTCCCTCCCTCCTTCCCTCCCTCCCTCAGTTCCTCCCTCTCACCAAGCCATAATTGTGGCAGCCCCTTGGCCCACATAGTCCTTTCACTGATCAGTCAGACACACTCTTTTTTTATTTTTGAATTTTGGGTGAAGTCAATTAATTGAGCTCTTAGATGATGATGATGATTATTATTATTATTAGTTTATTTGTGTTTTTTTTTACATAGAGGTTCCCTGTGTCCCTGGAACTCACTTTGTAGACAAGGCTGGCCTCAGACTCACAGAGATCTAGCTGCCCCTGCCTCTACCTCTGCTTCCTAGTGCCGGAATTAAAGGCCTGTACTAAACACACTTTCCCCCCCTAAGTCAGGGTTTCTCTGTGTCTGTCGCTTTGCCTGTCCTAAAACTCACACTGCAGAACGAGGTGGCCTCAAACTCACAGCGATTTGCCTGTTTCTGCCTCTCCTGATTTCTGAGGGCTGAGAACTGAGAATAAAGAAATGTGCTGCCCAAAATATACTGCCGCTGCTGCAATTAAAAAAATAAATTAAAATAAAATAACCTGAGATAAACAAAGAAAAAAAGGAAAACACCTGTTTTTTCCTTCCTTCCTTCCTTCCTTCCTTCCTTCCTTCCTTCCTTCCTTTCTTTTTCCTTACTTGTTTTTTTTCTGTTTTTTTCTTTTATTATTATTATTTTTGGTGCAGGGTTTCTCTGTATAATACCTTTAACTCACTATATAAACCAGGCTGTCATCTTGGTAACATTATGGTTTTGTATTTTCTTATTTCTTGTCTGTAAATCAACAAATCAACATTTCTTCTCTCTCTCTCTCTCACACTCATTTAATTTATGTTTTATTTTATTTTTGGTTTGTGTTCTTGTTTTGATTTTCAAGGAAGGGTTTCTCTGTTGCTTTGGAGCCTGTCTTTGGAACTAGCTCTTGTCAACCAGGCTGGCTGGCCTCAAACTCCCAGAGATCCACCTGCCTCTCTGCCAGATATGGAACCAGTCATCTTGGTTAGTTCAAAAGCCACCCCATAAACACACACACACACACAACACACACACACACACACACACACACACACACACACACACACACACACACACAGAGGCACATCCAGAGAAACATATTTTTTTTTTTTTTTTTTTTTTTTGGTTTTTCGAGACAGGGTTTCTCTGTGGCTTTGGAGCCTGTCCTGGAACTAGCTCTGTAGACCAGGCTGGTCTCGAACTCACAGAGATCCGCCTGCCTCTGCTTCCCGAGTGCTGGGATTAAAGGCTTGCGCCACCACTGCCCTGCGATGCCCCTACTATAAAAATGGGTTTCAGAAACCGGCCTTTTGCCACAGTGTCAGAAGCCCAAACTCTGCCTGTGGTCTCAGCTAGCTGATAAGCTTCTGTGACTCGCGGTGTGTTTGTATTTTTAAGTTTGTTTTTGGTTTATTAGACTTGGTGGTGTTCTCATCTTTGCACGACCCCCCCCCCCCCTCGACCCAACATTTAAGTGTCTTTCAACCATTTTAGATCCCTCTGTTGAGAGTTCTCTGTTTAGGTCTGTACTCCATTTTTTAAAATTGGATTATTTGTTCTTTGGATGACCAATTTCTCGACTTCTTTGTGTATTTTGGAGATTAGTGAAGATCTTTTCCCATTCTGTAAGGCCGTCGTTTTGTCTTGTTGGCCATGTTCTTTGCTTTACAGAAGCTTTTCAGTTTCAGGAGGTCTCACTTATTAATTGTTTCTCTCAGTGTCTGTTTTTTTTTTTTCTTTTTTTTCTTTCTTTTTTTTTCTTTTTTTTCTTTTTCTCTCAGTGTCTGTGCTACTGGGGTTCTATTTAGCAAGCGTTCTCCTGTGCCAATGTGTTCAAGTGCATTTGATATTTTTATTTTTATATTCTTTTATTGTGGATGAAGTCAATTATTTGAACTCTCAAATATTTTTATTGTTATTATCTCTCTATTTGTTTGCTTATTTGTGGTTGTTCAACATAAGGTTTCGTTGTGTACCCTTGTATGCCCTGGGACTCACTTTGTAGACAAGACTGGCCTCAGACTCACAGAGAGTCATCTGCCTCTGCCTCCTAGTGCTGAGATTAAAGGCATGCACTAAACACCTTTTCTATATATTTATTTTCCTAATAATTTATTTATTTTCATTTTATTGGCATTGGTGTTTTGCCTGCATGTATGTCTATCTGAGGGTGTCCGATCTTGGAGTTACCGACAGCTGTTGACTGCCATGTGGGTGGTAGGAATTGAACCTGGGTCCTCTGGAAGAGCAGTCAGAACTCTTAACCACAGAGCCATCTCTCTCCAGCCCTCACCTTTTTTTTTTTTTTTTTTTTTTTTTTTTGAAAACGGGGTTTCTCTGTGTCACTTTGCCTGGCCTTGAATCTCAATCTGCAGAACAAGGGAGCCTTAAACTCACAGTGATCTGCCTGCCTTGGTCTCCCTGATCTTGGAGGTGTTTTTATCATCTCTCTGTCTGGCTATCTAGCTATCTATCCATTCATTTATTTATTTATTTTTTCTGAGACAGGATTTTTCTCTAGCTTTGGAGTCTGTCCTGGATTCAGACCTGGTCACAGCTGTACCTGGAAACAAAACAAAACAAAACCAAAGCAAAGCAAAGCAAAAGCCAGGCAGGACTGTATGGTTGACCTTCCCTTTCCCCCTCCCCCATGGGCTCCTCAGAGGCGGTGAGGCCTCCTGCAGGGAATCCACCGAGCCTCTGCCCAAGGCTCTCCAGGGAACCCACTCTCTCCCTTTCCCCCAGCCCCAGGGCTGCCGGCCACATCTATCTCAGGCGTATGTGGCGGGCACTCTGGCTATCCAGGACGTGACAGACACAGACACACAGAAGCAGGGAGGAACGGTGCCCACTCTCTCACTAGATGCAGGCATGCAGGAGGAACAATGAAAGAATGAGAACTGGAGAGATGGAATTTCTGGAATGTCCAGAAACCACATGGTGGGGATCTAGTGCCCTCTTCTGGTGACAGGGAGTACAGCACAGATTTGGGTTCTTGTGCTCCGGAGACCTACCCCAATTTAATACTGACATTATCCTATCATACCCTATATATCACGTATAGGCTTGCTTGATATCACACACATACACTGCCTGCGTTTCTGTCTGACCCCTGTGAGAGAGCCTGGTACCTTCAGAAGACAGAAGATGGGGTGTGGGTCTGTCTGTCTGTCTATCTGTCCATCTATTCTTCCATAAAGTATTTATTCCTTTTTTGTTTGTTTTGTGACAGGGTTTCTCTCTAGTTCTCTCTAATTGAGTCAGTCCTGGAACTAGCTCTTGGAGACCAGAACGAGTGCTGGAATTAAAGGCGTGTCCCACCATTACCCGGTTAGAAGTCTTTTTAAAAAGTAGGCAATCAGAGCTACAAATTTCCTCATAGGACTGATTTTACTGTGTGCCAGGGTTTGTGTAGGGTTTTGCTTTTATTTTCTTGAGTGAATCTCTCCCCCCCCCCCCCCCCCCCGTCTCTCTTATTCTAGAGCTCTGTTTTGTCTTCCATGCATGAGCTCTGAGGGGCACTTGGCTTGAGTGTGATACACACACAGACTTACTATTAAGGAAAGTTCAAGATCAAGATCCTTTCCTAACTCTGTGACCTTGCAACAGAGAAGTTTCAAGGGGTGTGAAGGGTGTGCCTACTGACACTGGAATTCATTTGATCTGCTAGGCAGCAAATGCTATGGATTGTGTATGTGTGTGTCTCTGTTAGTTTAGGTGTCTTTCCAGTCAACGTTGGTGTAATTACCGTGCGTCTGTATATTCAGTGCTGTGATCCTTTCAAATGGTTGTGAAGGGAGCCCTAGCCTAGGAATGACTTCAGTGACGCGTTATTTTCCTTTCCTAACTCTGTGACTTTGCAACAGAGAAGTTTCAAAGGGTGTGAAGGGTGTGCCTACAGCTCCACTGGCCTTCCTTGACGTGTACAGCTGTTGCCTTTCCTGTCAACATTCTTGTTGGAGTTGGGAAATTGCTGATTTGAACTCAGCCAATTTCATGGAATAGCCCTGGCTGTCCCGGAACTCATTTTTATAGACCAGGCTGTCCTTTTGGTGACGTTCTATTTTTTTTTTCTTCCTCTTATTTTTCTATCTGCAGTCAACATTGGTGTAAGGACTGTGCACCTGTATATTCACTGCTCTGATCCTTCTCTCCTTCCTTCCTTCCTTCCTTCCTTCCTTCCTTCCTTCCTTCCTTTCTTCCTTTCTTTCATATGTCTGCCCACTCACGAAAACCCAAAAATTTCTAGCCTCCCAACGCAATTAAAAATAACTAAAATTTTAGTAAACTGGCATTTAAAAAAGGCAGGCAGGCAGGCAGGCAGGCAGGCCTGGATGGTGGTTGTGAAGGGAGCCCTGGCCTAGTCATATCCTCTGCCATGACTGTAACTCAGGAGCTCTAAAGGGTCTGAGAAGCTGCTTTCATGCTTCTGCTGCTGGGAATTTATTTATTTACTTATTTATCTGGCTTATGTTGGAGGGGAAGGGAAAGCCAAAGCCTTGTCCTATGGGCTCCACGCTCTCAGTAGTGTCTCATAAACTCGAGTGTGAGGGCCCATGTCTGTCATGTCAGCAGCACTCAGAAACTGAAAACACGAGGATCGGGAGATCATCTTCAGCAACTCAGCAAGTGCGAACCATCGTGGTGGGGAAACAGACCCTCTCCAAGAAATGACTAAAGTGACCTGTTTATTTTTTCTGTTCTAAGTGAAAATGTTCACAACACATCACTATGACGATATTATTCCCGGAAATGAAATCCGAGTGGGATTTTTGAAACACTATTTTTATTTCATTATTATTATTATTATTTTTTAAAAAAACTATTCCACGTCTGTTTTAATTTTCTCTGACTCGGTATTTAGTCTGAGAAGTGTGGGCTGAGGGCGTGGGGAGTGGGGTGAAGAAAAAGAACCACAAGCAAGCAAGCAAGCAGTGGCCATGGTGAAAGGAGACCTTAGATGGCAGGGAACTGCCGTTGCCGCCTCCCTCCCTCCCTTCCTCCCTCGGTCCCTCGGTCCCCCTCGGTCCCCCTCGGTCCCTCCCTCTCACCATGCCCTAATGGTTGCAGAAGCCCCTGGCCCATCTAGTCCTGTCACCGATCTGTCAGACACGCTCTTTGTTTCCCCGTGAGCGAGCGATCGATTCGCCTGCTTTCCTAGCTGCCTGTGGTCTCGGTCGTACTTTCGTTTTCGTAGCCCCGAATGTCCAGCCCGGCCCGCCGTTCACCGTGTTCGGGGGTGGGATGGGGAGGGGTGGGGGAACCGACAGGGGAGTTCCCTGTCCTGTTGTGGGCCCGTGCCACCTCCGGGCGTGAGCGTGGAAGGACGCTGTCACGCCAGAGAAGGTGAAGACGCCGCCGCCGCGGTCGCGGCCGAACGAGCGAGCGAGCGAGCGAGCGATCTATGGCGGTCGGTAGTCGGGCGCCCCCTAGCGGTGGCCTTTTTCTGCAACGCTCCTGGTGCTCGGTCGTTGACGAGGACGGGGCGAAATGGCTTTTGTGAGGCGGAAAGAGTGACGAGAGTCCCGGCCCGGCAGGCGGGTGTGTCCCGGAGTCGGTGTCGTGCTTGGGGACGGTCTCTGTGTAGGAGGTTGTGCCGGAAGAGTCACCCATGGGTGTGTGCGTTGGGGATGGAACCCAGTGACGGGACCAGCTGGAGAGGGTGCTGGGAGACTTGAGCGGGTCGACCAGAAGGCTTCAGTCGTTTGCGTACTCCCGCTAGGTGTCGGGTCCACCCGGGCCCAGGATCGGTGAAATACCTCGGCTTTAAAAGTTGCTTTTCCCTTGCTTTTTCTCTCTTCTAAAGAGCCCTGGGACCCGGCGACCCGAGGCCGAGAGGAGGCGATGGTTGATCCCGGCTTCCCCGCTGCCCCGTCACGGACTCGTTGGGGTCTCGGACCTTTTTTTTTTTTTTTCCTTCCTCTTGCCAGGAACCCTCGGTCCTCAGCGGCGGGCCTTGCCATCCTGAGGCCGAGAGGAGGCCGTGGTCCCGGCTTTCTCGCCTCCCTGTTCCGGACTCTCGGAGCTTTTTTATTTTCTTCCTCTTGCCAGGAACCCTCGGTCCTCAGCGGCGGGCCTTGCCATGCTGAGGCCGAGAGGAGGCCGTGGTCCCGTCTTTCTCGCCTCCCTGGTCCGGACTCGTTGGTGTCTCGGAGCTCTCCCCCGCCCGCCCCTTTCTCCTGCCCTCGGTCTTGCGAGAGCCCAGCGGCGGGCCTCGTGTTCTCGAGGCCGAGAGGAGGTGGTGGTCCCGGCTCCCCTGTTCACTGGTCCCCGGTTTCTTGGACTCGAGATTCCCCCCCAAGTTTTTCTTCTTGCCCTTCTCCATCCCTAGCGGCTGGTCGCAGGGTCCTCGGCCGGGAGGAGGCTGGGCGCCCGGCTTTCTGGCATGTCCACCTCGCTCTCTCGGTCCTTTCATGGTTATGAGGTCGACCAGTTGTTCCTTTGAGGGTCGGTTCTCTTGTTTATGGGGACATTTTTGGGACATTTCACCCAGCCTCACGTTCAGGAGTTCTGTGTGGTCTGTGAATGACTCCCCGTACCTGTTGCCATTCTTCTAATAATTGCTATCTGTCCTTATTGTACCTGCAGATAGGTGCTGACACGCTGTCCTTTAATTGGGTGACATTAAAGGACGCTAGGTGGCGGTCTCTCTTCCGAGCCTCACTGGGTGTTATTTTCCCCCGTCTAGCCCAGCCCGCGTCTCGCTGCTGTGCTTTCCCCTGAGGCTTTTTGAGATGACCGGCTTCCTTGCCTTGCTTTTGCCCGTGGTGAAGCGTGTCAGGCGTCCCCGCTTCGTGGTTTGTCACCCGTTCTGTTTGGATGGTGGGACCCGTCTCTCGATGCTGCTCCCTTACCGTCCCGGTGCTTTTTTTTTTTTCTTTTTTTTTTTGCGGGCGGGGACCAGGTTGTGGAGCTCCCGAGTCTCCTCCATGGTCCTCTGCTCCCGTGTGCCTCCCGAGCGCACCGCTTTTTTTTTTTTTACCCCCCCTCCCAGCTTGTGGAGCTCCCGAGTCTCCATGAGTCCTTTTTGGGTTGAGGGTGGCCCGGCCCTTCTGCTGCCTCATGTTATGTGCCTCCCGAGTGCACTCCTCTTTCATTGGATTCCCCGTTGACCCCCCCACCGCTCTTTTTTGGTGTGGAGGTGTGAAGGGTTTTCTTTTTTTTTTTCCTTTTTTTTTTTTTTTTTTTTTTTCTTCTGTGGCATGTGTTGGGTCTGTGGTTTGATCTCTCGCTCGATTCTTCCCGGTTCTGCTTTGTTGATCGATGTGGTGCGCTTGCCCTGTGTTCATTCGGGCCGGAGGCCTAAGCCGCGCCAGGCGAGGGACGGACATTCATGGCGAATGGCGGCCGCTCTTCTCGTTCTGCCAGCGGGCCCCTCGTCTCTCCTCCCCACCTTTACCGGTGGTGTGTGGAAGGCAGGGGTGCGGTTATCCGGCCCGAGCCCTGTGAAAGCCCCCCCGCACTCCTCGCTGTGGTTCGTGGGGGTTCCCGTGAGGCGCGCCGGGGGCTTTGTTCCCCGTCGCGCGTTTCGCTATGCCCACCGTGTGTGGGTCTGTTTGGCCCTCCTCCCTCCGAGCCGGGGGAGGGTCGGCTGATTGCCGCGTTACGTGCCCCTCCCGACCGGGCTCGTGTGCACGCGCCTTGCTTGCGATCCTCGTGGTGCTCCTGGAGCGTTCCAGGCCGATCTTCAGAGGTGCCCGGTTCTGAGCGGCGGCGGCGTTTCCCGGTTCTCTGACGT
>NW_027460996.1:67500-92500 GCF_037038515.1 Microtus pennsylvanicus
TGGGGCAGGGGTAGAAGGGGCTAGCTATGAGAGGAAGGTGCTCGGTGGGCATCCAGTTGTAAATAAGGCTGGGAATAAATAGCTGAATATTAATTCATTTGAGTAATATTAAAACTGTTCAAGTAGAAAACAATTGCTTTCTTTTCTGTTTGCCCAGAGATCTGACTGACTGCAACTTGGAAAGAAGACGGCCCTGCTGGACAGAGACCTCCCTCCTGCTTTGGGTGGGGCGGCTGAGTGAACGTGGGTGGGTGGGTCGACCAGTTTACATGTTTATTTCCACGTTTTGTCTTTTATGGATTGAATGGATGTGTCTCATTTTTTTTTTTCACGATTGCTTGCTTGCTTGCTTGCTTACTTACTTACTTACTTACTTACTTACTTATCTGTTCAGCCCATCTCATTTACTTACTTCTTTAAAAAAATGACCCACCTAGTTATTTACTTACTTACTTGTTCATTCATTCCTTCACTTCCTTATCTTCTTTCATATATCTGTTTATTTATCTGCTGATTTAGCGTGACTCATTTACTTATTGAATGTTTCAATTATTATTTAGTTTTATTCATTTATTCATTCTTTATGTCTATTTTTATGTATGTATTTACTTACTTTCTTAATTTTTTTTTTTACTTTTTAAAATTTACTTAAATTTTTTCTTTCTTTGGGAATGTAGATTCTTTCTTTCTTTCTTTCTTTCTTCCTTTCTTCCTTTCTTTCCTTCTTTCTGTGTCCTGACTGTCACTGGCTAAGAAAATTGTGGCCTCCATGTCACTGGTCAGCATAGCAGCTCCTAAAATGGAATTTGATGAAGGGATACATAGATAGATAGATAGATAGATAGATAGATAGATAGATAGATAGATAGATAGATAGATAGATAGATGGGATGCGCACGCTCTCACACACACACACACACACACACACACACATATGCACGCACGTGCATGACATGTACAGATGGGGGGCGATTCCAATGTTTTCAGAGGAAGGTGCTCGCTGGTAATAATAAATGTGCTGGTAAATAAGGCTGGAAATAGCTGAATATCAAATCATTAAAACTCTTCAAATAAATAAAAAGCAATTCCATTTCTCTCTCTCTCTCTCTCTCTCTCTTTCTCACCATATACCAGCACATCTGAACTGACTGCAACATACAAAAGAAGAAGAAACACGGAAAGAAGACATCCCTGCTGGACAGGATCTGAGATGAGAATAAATTCATCGAATGGCTGCCAACAGCATTTCATTGAGAAGAGATTCCACATTTTATGCTGTACAGTTACTTAGTTAGATAGATAGATAGATAAAGAGAGGCCTGTGAACTGGGGTGGGGTGTGGCTTCTCAGGTCACCTCAGGTCAGGGAGGGGCTGAGGAGTGTCCCATTGGCCTTGACAATAGGCACGAGTCAGACGTTAACGTCAGGGCAGGGCCTGAGAGTTCCTCAAAGGGAATGAATGGAGACCCTTGCTTACCTAAGAAATGCCTGACCTTGGAAAAGGACTTGTGGAAAGCGGGCGGGCCCTTGAAACTGTGGTTTCACGTCTTACTAGAAAGCTCCCTCTTTAGGGAAGGGAAAGTCATCGTGATATCTTACTCTTTTCCCAAGGATACCCTACCTACCCTTCTGATCATTCTTACTGAATTAAGTCTTCCACTGCAAATAAATAAATACATAAATAAATAAATAAATAAATAAATGAAGTGGGTGAGTGAGTGAGTAAGTAAGCAAATACGTGGATGGATGAACAAATAAATACAAAGTTTGCTGTTGTTGACTGACTTTTGATTTCATAATGAATCTCTCTCTCTCTCTCTCTCTCTCTCTCTCTCTCTCACACACACACACACACACACACACACACACACACACTAAATATACAATAAAAGGAAGCATAACACCTTCACTCAGGGGGCAGAGTGAACTCTGAAAGTTTTCCAGGCAGGGGGGGGGGGGGGAGACAGAATATAAGAACAAAATGAGAAACAAGGAAAAATAGTGTTGGCTGGCTGGCTGGCCGGCTGGCCGGCTTTCAGTTCCCTGACAGAAATGAGCACATTGTGGAGGAAACACAAAGCTGTTACACTATGTGGGTGTGATGAGGAGAGATTGTGAGTGAGTGTCCTGTCAGAACAAAGTTAGTCCCATAGTTGATGAAATTCATTATCCCAAAACTTCAGCAGAATATATCCCAAGTTTGCAAATGTGTGATCAGCTTGTGACAGGTTGGGCTGGAGATGCTGAGAACTGGGGAGCCCTCAATGCAAGAGCAGACACTCATTCCCATGAAGAGGGAGAGAGGGAGGGAGGGATCATTCATTCCTATACTCAAGTTTAAAGAAAGATGAGTGGCTATTTATGGAGAGACCACTCACAGATATGAAAAATCATTTCCTAAAAATCAAATTTCTCAGTCAGTATGCAACTGCTATGGTGCTTCTCCTAGATAGAGCAAAACACACAAACAAACAAACTGATTCCTTGATCTAGAGCCACAGTGCACATGCTGTGGAAAAGGGGACATGGCCAACTTGAATCACAATATTCATCAGAGCCTTATTCAGACCTATAGAGGCTGCGCTGTGTGTGACTTCAGAGACCTCAGGGAGTATAGGGGTGGGTGGGTGGGTGCTTGATGCTTCAGACTCATGTCATTGAAGGACATAACATAGTCTGGATTCACAGAGATTCACAACACAGAGCCATTGTCACTTACTAACAGCTCAGGACACCCAGAGCTAACAAGAAATTGCAGTCTCAGCCGGGCTTTAATCACAGCACACACACAGATCTCTGTGAATTCAAAGATGGCCTGATTTACAGAGTGAGTTTTAGGACAGCCCAAGATACACAAAGAAACCCTTTCTTGAAAAACAAAGCAAAACAGCAAAAGAAAGAAAGAAAAGGAAAAAGAAAAAAATGGCAGTCTCTTTCCACTCTCTCCTCCATTGACCATGGTGTCACTCAAAACTGGGAAGCCAGAAACCTTAGGGGGGTCACAGGAGTCGGACTGACTGCAGCACTTGATGCCTCAACCCTGCTAATGGCTGTGATATAAGGCATGGTAAAATACGGGCTTTGGCAGAGCGCTACTCCCCTTTCTCTATTATTATTGCTACACAACGAAAAGGACCGGGGGGGGGGGGGGGGGGATGATGTGCAGTCAGTGCTGGTATTGAAATCTCACTGACTCCTTCCGCACTCCTTGTCAATTCCCGACTTTGTCAAATCAACTATCGTGAATCTTTGATGTGGGTTGGCCCTTTAGGAACTCAGAGAAACAAGACAGACAGACCTGTTTCATCCCAGAAACCTCCCAGTTCCTGAGCCCTAGCCCTGGAAGTCTCAAAGCCATCACATCCAGAAATCTCTCTAGTCCCTGCTAGTGGTGAACTCACTTCGTCTTCCCCAGGACCACTAATTATTTCTCCATGTTTTCCTGTGAGATCTGAGGCCAGCTTTCTTCTTCCTCCCTCTGGCCTCTCCACGAACGATCTCCATTCTCTAGACAACATGTCTAGAACCGAGTCTTATAGGCACCGAGAGAGTGTGTCTTGAGGGCAGTTGGCGTTTCTAGGACACGAGTGACATCACAAAATTCCGAGAGCTCTCTGGGATACCGTGGAATTTCCAGAGAAGGGACAGCTGATGTCGTGAGGCACGGCCTTTACCTCCTTGCTGATATTTCTCCCCGAACCGACCAACCGGAACCTGAGGTTTCCTTTCCAGGAGTCTCTCCTGCGACACAGAGGGAGCCATTCAGGATTTCCTCCTTCCAAAACCAGAAATTTCTCTCTGCTTCATTAATATCTTCTCACTACTTCCTGAACCCATGGGGAGTTAGTGAGTTGAACACTCACTTTTTTCATGAATGACCCTTCCTCCCTCTCCTGAACATCTCATATTACTGATTCATACTCAGTAAAACAGTAATATGAGAAATTAGGCCAGGAGGACACGGAAGATGAGGGTTGAGTCTTCTGAAGTGAACAAGCACTTAGGGAAGGCTAAACTTAAGGGAATTTGACTCTGAGTGGCAAGACATGAATAGCTGCTGCCAAGGCACAGATACAGGCACCAACTGGGCCCTCGGCATCCTCCTGCATCATCAGAGCTGTGTGAGGGGCCGTGTTCAAAAGGAGAGGGCATTTTTGAGGACAGCACTGTTTTCTTTTTCTTCTTTCTTTCTTTCTTTCTTTCTTTCTTTCTTTCTTTCTTTCTTTTTCGAGACAGGGTTGTTCTGTAGGTTTTTTTTTTTTTTTTGGAGCCTGTCCTGGAACTAGCTCTTGTAGACCAGGCTGGTCTTGAACTCACATGCTTTCTTTTTTTTTCTATTGGATATTTTTGGCTTCTTTATCAAAGATCAGGTGTTCGAAGATGTGTGGATCGATATCCGGGTCTTCTATTTGGTTCCATTGGTCCTCCTGTCTGTTCTTATGCCAGGACCAGGCTGTTTTCAGAACTGTAGCTTACAGAGTGTTCTTGCAGGTGGGGCACAGAAGAGGTTAATTACGGTACCTTAGTTCTTCTGCTTTTCTAGCAGACCGGAGCCCAGCTGACAGGAATCCAGTAGAGATGGTGTCAAGGTTCACACTGACACTAACAGCTGTAACTTGAGCAGGATTTGTGATCCAGATGAAATTTGCAATGAATTGCAGCAAATCTGTGACACTCTAACTTGCTCAGGCTCAGTATCTGAACATACAGATGTTTGCAATGATCACTGGCTTCAGGATTTTTGTTGTTGTTGTTGTTGTTGTTGTTGTTGTTGTTGTTGTTGTTGTTGTTTTGTTTTGTTTTTCCATGAGACAGGGTTTCCCTGTAGCTGAAGTTTAACGGCCTGGTGTTTTTGTGACTTACTGCTTCAAAGAACTTCTCCATTTCTTTATCCCTAAGGGAAAAGAAATATAATCACTAAATACTTCTTAAAAACCATTCTTCCTTGAAATATATAGACCACTGAGAATAATCCTTGACAGAATGGGAATACAAAAGCCTTATCAAACCACTTTAAGATTCAATTGAACAGAAAACATGTTGTTCTGTACTGAAGCTCTGAGGTCCCATCTTATGAATAGGCTGTTTAGGACCAACTTACTTGAAGACATCTGGACAGAAGCTGTGTAATGACATTCCTCCTAAGACTCACTTCCAAGTTTTAGCACTTTGGAGATAATACACATTTAAGCATAAGGGTGCCTACCCATTTTCTCATTCAAGTAATGTTCTCATCATTCAGTGATTTCTCCTCCCTTTTTCTTTTGGGGAGTGGCATGATTAGATCAGGAAAAGAAGGATGTATGTGGCAAGTTGGTGCCCACTCAGAGTCACCCACACATTTGAGGACAGAACAGAGAAACAAGATCGGCGGGGGGGGGGGGGGGGGGGCGGGAGAATTCTGCTGAATGAAATTAGAGTTATGGATGGGCTGCCAGCTATCTCGTGGCTTCTGTAAGTACAGGAACTCAACAAAGACAGAGACATGCCAGACAGGAGGTTTTGGTAAAAATCTGAACTGAACTGAATAGAAACTGGCTATTACGTATTAGTGTTTTCAGAGTTATGTCTGAGGAACCTTCTACTTAAAAGAAATAAAACCAAATCCTTTCAAACATCCAGGTGTCCTCTGAGGGGGCATGGAAAACAAAACAAAACAAAAAGATAAGAGGGATTTTAGTTGTTCCAAAAACCATCAGGAACAAAACTTCCCCAGGAGAATAGCAAGAGTTCATTGGGCAACTGTCCGTCTCCTGTTGCATCGTTTCAAGTTTTTCTAACTTGAGACTGGATGGTGTCAGCTGTAAGATTTTCATCTTTTGTGCTTGAATTCACTCATTGCAAAAAAAAAAAAAAACAAAACAAACCCTTATTTATTTTTTTATTTCACATTTTAACTTGATTTTTTTTCTTTTTATGAGACAGGAATTGGCTTTTTATTTATGCTCCAGACAATCTATCTCACTACATGGCCCAGGACTTCTTCTTTCTGAACACTTCTTCTGCAAATAAAATCTTTTTTTTTTAAATTATTTATTTATTTATTTATTATGTATACAGCATTCCTTCCATGCATGACTGCAGGCCAGAAGACCCCATTACAGATGGTTGTGAGCCACCATATCGTTGCTAGTAATTGAACTCAGGACCTTTGGAAGAACAGTCAGTGCTCTTAACCTCTGAGCCATATCTACAGCCCCTGAAAATATAATCTTAAAAGAAAAAGTAAAATTAAAATGAATGGCCTGGCATTAACAAAGACAAAAAAAAAAAAAAAAAAGAAAAAGAAAAAGAAAAAAACCCCTGCATTTTCTTGCTTGCTTTTTTTTTTTTTTCTCTTCTTTTATTATTTTTTGAGGCACGGTTTCTCTGTGTAACAGCCCTAGCTGTCCTGGAACTCAGTTTATAGACCAGGCTGTCTTGTTGGTAACGTTCTCTTTTTATTCTTATTTCCTATCTGTAAATCCACATTTCTCTCTCTCTCTCTCTCTCTCTCTCTCTCTCTCTCTCTCTCTCTCTCTCTCTCTCGCTTTCTCTCTCTCTCAATTTATTTATTTTTTTGTTTGGTTTTGTGTTTTGCTTTATGAGACAGGGTTTCTCTGCTGCTTTGGAGACTGTTCTTGGAACTAGCTCCTTTCTTGTAGACCAGGCTGGCCTAAAACTTCCAGAGATCCTGCCTCTGCCAGATATGGAGTCAGTGCTCTTGAATGCCTTCATCTGGTGAGGTCAAAATATACCCCCCCCACACACACACCAAACACAAACACAGGCACAGGCACACCCAGAGACACATAAATAAACTTTTCAATTAAGAGCCTGGAGAGCTAGTTTGGCGGCTCTTCCTGAGAAATTGGGGTCAATTCCCAGCACCTGCATGGTTAAATAAATCATAAAAAAAATTCTTTAAGAAATTGAAATTAAACTACACAACTGGAAACACTGTCTCAAATAAAAGGAAAATAAAATGTAAAAGAGTGCAGTGCTAAGTGCAGTTATGAAAATGTTTGGAAATATGACACCTTCCCTGTCTCCCCCACATACACAGGCACACCGAGAGAGGTTTAAATAAAATTTGAAATTGGCTGGGCAGTGGTGGTGGCACATGCCTTTATTCCCAGCACACATGGGGCAGAGGCAGGTGAATTTCTTGGGAGTTGGAAGCCAGCCTGGTCTACAAGAGCTAGTTCCAGATCAGCTAGGACTGTTTCCCAGGGAAACCCTGTCTCGAAAAACAAAACAAAAAAATTAAAATTGAAGTAAATGTACAAGCCAAAGCTACAGGCCCTGGCTTCCACTCCTGCCCCTGAGGGCACCCGGTAAAAGTGAGAAGGCAGATTTCAGAGACTAGTAAAGTTCAAGGTCACCAGCCCTTCCTAACAGCTAGAACTCCTTGCTGAACCATTAAAGGGTGAGTCTAAGGAGGGCAGTGGTGGCGCACGCCTTTACTCCCAGCACTCGGAGGCGGAGGCAGGCAGATCTCTGGGAGTTCCAGGACAGGCACCAAAGCTACAGAGAAACCTTGTCTCAAAAAACCAATAAATAATATAATATAATATAATATAAAGGGTGAGGCTACAACTTGATTGGTCTGCTTAGATATGCATTTTTAAAATTTTTTTTGGTTTTTTTAGATATGCATATTTTTGTTAGAGTCGTTTTTGTTTTACTGGGCAGGAAAAGATATCCAAGTGGAAATTTTTCCACAGCTGCTTTAATTTTCTCAGACTCTTTATTTAGTATGAGAAGTGGGGTAGGTTGTACAAACACAACTACTGAAGAAAAGAAACCCCAAGAAAGCAAGTGAGTGGTTGCCATGGTGAAATGTCTTTGAAAGGCATTTAGGTGACTGGGAACTGCCCTTGCTGCCTCCCTCCTTTCCTCACTCTCACCAGTCCATAATTGTGGCAGCCCCTTGGCCCACATAGTCCTTTCACTGATCGGTCAGACACACTCTTTGCTTTATTTTTTAATTTTTGAATTATGGGTGAAGTCAATTCATTGAGCTCTTAGATTATTATTATTATTATTATTATTAATTTATTTGTGGTTTTTCTACATAGGGATTCCCTGTGTATGCTTGTTTGCCCTGGAACTCACTTTGTAGACAAGGCTGGCCTCAGACTCACAGAGATCTAGCTGCCCCTGCCTCTACCTCTGCCTGCTAGTGCCGGAATAAAAGGCCTGTACTAAACACATGTTTAGTTTCTCTGTGTCTGTCGTCTCTTTGCCTGCAGAACAAGGTAGCCTCAAACTCACAGCAATCTGCCTGCCTCTGCCTCTCCTGATCTCTGAGGGCTGAGAACTGAGAATAAAGAAATGTGCTGCCCAAAATATACTGCTGCTGCTGCTGCTGCTGCTGCTATTAAAAAAAATAAATTAAAATAAAATAACCTGAGATAAACAAAGAAAAAAAGGACAACACCAGTTTTTCTTCCTTCTTTTCTTCCTTCCTTCCTTGTTTTTTTTTTTTTTTTTTGTTTTCTTCTTTTATTATTTTTTTGGTACAGGGTTTCTCTGTATAATACCTTTAACTCACTATATAAACCAGGCTGTCATCTTGGTGACATTATGGTTTTGTTTCTTATTTCCTGTTTGATCATTTCTTCTCTCTCTCTCTCTCTCTCTCTCTCTCTCTCTCTCTCTCTCTCTCACACACACACACACACACACACACACACACACACACAGAGATTTAATTTATGTTTTTTATTTTTGTTTGTGTTTTTGTTTTGATTTTCAAGGCAGGGTTTTCTCTGTTGCTTTGGAGCCTGTCTTTGAAACTAGCTCTCGTCGACCAGACTGGCCTCAAACTCCCAGAGATCCACCTGCCTCTCTGCCAGATATGGAACCAGTCCTTTTGAATGCTTTCATCCTTCCTGGTCTTTAAAAATTTGAAATGAAACTAAGTTCTACACAACTGGAAAGACTCAAATAAAAGTTAAATAAAATGTTCTGAAATAGGACACCTTCCCTGTCCTCCCCACAAGGTCACACTTGGTGCAGACAGACCAAGAGATACAAACAAAATTTGAAATTAAACTAAATGTACATGAAACTAACAGAATGAGATACCAAAAACTTAGTTGGGTTGTCACTGTGGTACACATCTTTTATTCTATCATCCAAGAGACAGAGACAGGTGTACCTCTGTGAATTCCCAGGCTTTGTAGAAAGGCCCCCGTCCCAAATTAAATAAATAAATAAATATATATATGTTCAACCAAAAAAAAAAAAAGGAAGAAAAGAAGAAAGAAACATTATGAACTGTCTCCTTGTTTCTAGAAACTTGTTTTGATTTGCATTTCTCTGATGACTAAGGGTGTTGAACATTTCCTTAAGTGTCTTTCAGCCATTTTAGATTCCTTGGTTGAGTGTTCTCTGTTTAAGTCTGTACTCCATTTTGTGAATTGGATTATTTGTTCTTGAGATGACCAATGTCTTGAGTTCTTTGTATGTTTTGGAGCTCAGACCTCTGTCTGATGTGGGGTTAGTGAAGATCTTTTTCGTTTTGTCTTGTTGGCCATTTCCTTTGCTTTACAGAAGAAGCTTTGCAGTTTCAGGAGGTCCCATTGATTCATTTTGTTTCTCTCAGAGTCCCTGCTACTGGAGTTAGATTTAGGAAGCGGTCTCCTGTGCTGATGCGTTCAAATGCGTTTGATATTTTTATTTTTATATTCTTTTATTGTGGATGAAGTCAATTATTTGAACTCTCAAATATTTTTATTGTTATTATCTCTTTATTTGTTTGTTTATTTGTGGTTTTTCAACATAGGGTTTCGTTGTGTACCCTTGTATGCCCTGGGACTCACTTTGTACACAAGAAAGACTGGCCTCAGACTCACAGAGAGCCATCTGCCTCTGCCTCCTAATGCTGGGATTAAAGGCTAAACAACCTTTTTTATATATTTATTTTTCTAATAATTTATTTTATCGGCATTGGTGTTTTGCCTTAAACTCACAGTGATCTGCCTGCCTTGGTCTCCCTGATCTTGGAGGTGTTTTTATCATCTCTCTCTCTCTCTCTCTCTCTCTCTCTCTCTCTCTCTCTCTCTCTCTCTCTCTGTCTGTCTCTCTCTCTGTGTCTGGCTATCTAGCTATCTATCCATTCATTTATTTATTTTTTGGTTGTTCTTGTTGTTTTCTGAGACAGGATTTCTCTCTAGCTTTGGAGTCTGTCCTGGATCCAGACCTGGTCACAGCTGTACCGGAAAATAAAATAAAACAAACAAACAAAAACAAAAACAAAGCAAAGCAAAGCAAAAGCCAGGCAGGACTGTATGGTTGACCTTCCCTTTTCCCCTCCCCCATGGGCTCCTCAGAGGCGGTGCGGCCTCCTGCAGGGAATCCACAGAGCCTCTGCCCAAGGCTCTCCAGGGAACCCACTCTCTCCCTTTCCCCCAGTCCCAGGGCTGCCGGCCACATCTATCTCAGGCATAGGTGGCGGGCACTCTGGCTATCCGGGACGTGACAGACACAGACACACAGAAGCAGGGAGGAACGGTGCCCACTCTCTCACTAGATGCAGGCATGCAGGAGGAACAATGAAAGAATGAGAACTGGAGAGATGGAATTTCTGGAATGTCCAGAAACCACATGGTGGGGATCTAGTGACCTCTTCTGGTGACAGGGAGTACAGCACAGATTTGGGTTCTTGTGCTCCTGAGATGTAACCCCCACAAGGCAGCAGCTCATAAGTGATTGTAAATCCAGTTTCACACGACTGCACATAAAATAAAGTTAAATAAATCATAAAAAATTCTTTAAAAATTTGAAATTAAAATAAGTTCTACACAACCGGAAAGACTGTCTCAAATAAAAGTAAAATAAAATGTTCTAAAATAGGACAACTTCCCTGTCCCCCACCCCCACAGGGACACACTTGGTGCAGACCAAGAGATACAAACAAAATTTGAAATTAAACTAAATGTACAAGAAACTGAGCCTGGTTATTGTGGTGCACATCTTTTATTCTATCATCAAAGAGACAGAGGCAGGTGGACCTCTGTGAATTCCCAGGCTTTATAGAGAGGCCCCCAACCCAAATAAAAAAAAAAACATATATAAAAGTTTAACCAAACACCACCCCCCCCCCCCAAAAAAAAGGAAGGAAGGAAAGAAGAAGGAGACATTATAAACTGTCTCCTTGGTCCTAGAAACTGGATCATGGGAATTTAGGACCTATGAGACAGTGCACGAGTCTTGTGATCTCACTTGGTAGATGAGTCTGGATTTTAACTCACAGATGTCCTTCTGCCTGTGTCTCCCACGTGCTGGGATAAAGGGTTCCCTAATTCTTGAATGGCATATGGAAAGTAGTTATTTCTACTTGGTTTGCGTTTGATTTTTTTTTAAAAAAAAAATCCATGCCTACTTATTTATTTATTTTTGGTTTTTCACGACAGGGTTTCTCTGTAGCTTTGGAACTAACCCTTGTAGACCAGGCTGGCCTCAAATTCACAAAGATCCACCTGCCTTTGCCTCCCAAGTGCTGGGATTAAAGGAATGTGCCACCACTACCCGCCTTTGTTTCTTTTATTTATTTTTGTTAAGCTCTACATTTTTCTTTCCTCTCTTTCCATGCCTCCCCTTCCACCCTCTCCCAAGGTTCCCATGCTCTCAGGAGATCTTGTCTTTTTCTACTACTCATGTATTTTAGATCTATGTATGTCTCTCTTAGGGTCCTCATTGTTGTCTAGGTTCTCTGGGATTGTGATTTGTGAGCTTTATGTTTAAAAATCACTTATGAGTGAGTATATGTGGTAATTGTCTTTTAGGGTCTGGGTTACTTTCCTCAAAATGATGTTTCCTAGCTTCATCCATTTGCCTGCAAAATTCAAGATGTCATTATTCTTTTCTGCTCTGTAGTGTAGTAAGTACTCCATTGTGTAAGTATACCACGTTTTCCTCATCCATTCTTCAGTCAGAGGGCATTTAGGCTGTTTCCAGGTTCTGGCTATGACAAACAATGCTGCTATGAGCATAGTTGAGCCCATGTCCTCGTGGCACAATTGAGCATCCTTTACATATATATACCTAAACGTGGTATTGCTGGGTCTTGAGGAAGGTTGTTTCCTAATTTTCTGAGAAATCGCCACACTGACATCCAAAGGGTGCGGTACCAGCTTGCATTCCCACCAGCGATGCAGGAGAGTTCCCTTTTCCCCACATCCTCTCCAGCATAAGTTGTCATCAGTGTTTTAGATCTTGGCCATTCTTACAGGTATAAAGTGGAATCTCAGAGCTGTTTTGATTTACATATCTCTGATGACTAAGGGTGTTGAACATTTCCTTAAGTGTCTTTCAGCCATTTTAGATTTCTCGGTTGAGAGTTCTCTGTTTAGGTCTGTACCTCCATGTTGTGAATTGGATTATTTGTTCTTGAAATGACCAATGTCTTGAGTTCTTTGTATATTTTGGAGCTCAGACCTCTGTCTGATGTGGGGTTAGTGAAGATCTTTGCCCATTCTGTAAGGCCGTCGTTTTGTCTTGTTGGCCATGTCCTTTGCTTTACAGAAGAAGCTTTTCAGTTTCAGGAGGTCCCATTGATTCATTTTGTTTCTCTCAGAGTCTGTGCTACTGGAGTTAGATTTAGGAAGTGGTCTCCTGTGCCGATGCGTTCAAATGCTTTTTTTTTTAAAAAATAAATATTTATTTATTATGTATACAATATTCTTTCTGTGTGTATGTCTGAAGGCCAGAAGAGAGCACCAGACCCTATTACAGATGGTTGTGAGCCACCATGTGGTTGCTGGGAATTGAACTCAGGACCTTTGGAAGAGCAGGCAATGCTCTTAACCGCTGAGCCATCTCTCCAGCCCCCGTTCAAATGCTTTTGATATTTTTATTTTTATATTTTTTTTATTGTGGATGAGGTCAATTATTTGAACTCTCAAATATTTTTATTGTTATTATCTGTTTGTTTATTTGTGGTTTTGCAACACGGGGTTTCCTTGTGTATCCTTGTATGCCCTGGGACTCACTTTGTAAACAAGACTGGCCTCAGACTCACAGAGATCCGCCTGCCTCTGCCTTCTAGTGATGGCATTAAAGGCGTACACTAAACACATTTTTTTTGAAAACAGGGTTTTTCTGTGTCACTTTGCCTGTCCTGAATCTCAATCTGCAGAACAAAGTAGCCTTAAACTCACAGTGATCTGCCTGCTTTGGTCTCCCTGATCTTGGAGGTGTTTTATCATCTATCTATCTATCTATCTATCTATCTATCTATCTATCTATCTATCCATTCATTTCATTTATTAGTTTATTTATTTATTTTTTTGTTTTCTGAGACAGGGTTTCTCTCTAGCTTTCCTTCTTGCTTGCTTGCTTGATTTTTTTGCTTTCTTGCTCTCTTGCTTTTTTCCCCCTTCTTTTATTAGTTAGTTCTTGAGGCACGGTTTCTCTGTGTAACAGCCCTAGCTGTTCTCTCTCTCTCTCTCTCTCTCTCTCTCTCTCTCTCTCTCTCAAATATGTTTGGTTTTGTGTTTTGCTTTATGAGACAGGGTTTCTCTGCTGCTTTGGAGACTGTTGTTAAAACTAGCTCCTTTCTTGTAGACCAGGCTGTCCTAAAACTCCCAATGATCCTGTTTCTGCTAAATATGGAGCCAGTGCTCTTGAATGCCTTCATCTGGTGAGGTCAAAAGCCACCCCCCCCCACAACCCCCCCCCACAACACACACACAAACCAAACACAGGCACAGGCACACCCAGAGACACATAAATAAACTTTTAAATTAAGAAGAGCCTGGAGAGCTAGTTTCGCGGCTCTTCCAGAGAAATTGGGTTCAATTCCCAGCACCTGCATGGCAGCTCATAGTGATTGTAAATTCAGTTTCTGGGTGATCTGACATCTTCAGACCATTGCACATAAAATAAAGTTAAGAAAATCATAAAAAAATTCCTTAAGAAATTGAAATTTAACTAAGTCCCACACAATTGGAAACACTCTCAAATAAAAGTAAAATAAATGGAAAAGAATACAGTGCTAAGTGCAGTTATGAAAATGTTTTGAAATGTGATACCTTCCCTGTCTCCCCCACATACACAAGCCACACTGAGAGATTTAAATAAAATCTGGGTAATCATTTATATATCTGGCCTATGTCAGAGGGGCAGGGGAAGCTGAAGCCTTGTCCTTTGGGCTCCAGGTTCTCAGTACTGCATCAAAAACTCGAGTGTATAGTGAGCCCATGTCTGTCCTGCTGGCAGCACTCAGGAACTGGGAATACAAGGATCAGGAGATCATCTTCAACAACCCAGCAAGTGCAAACCATCCTGGTGGAAAAGAGACCCTCTAAAAGAAATCAATAAAATGACATTTTTATTTTTTTCTGTCGGAAGTGAAAATGTTCCAAATAATTCACTGCATCAGTATTCCTGGAAATGATATCAAAATCAGAATTTTTCTCTTTTTTTTTAACATTTTATTTTATTCTTATTATTTTCATTTTTATTTTTTTGGTTTTTCGAGACAGGGTTTCTCTGTGGTTTTGGAGCCTGTCCTGGAACTAGCTCTTGTAGACCAGGCTGGTCTCGAAATCACAGAGATCCGCCTGCCTCTGCCTCCCAAGTGCTGGGATTAAAGGCGTGCGCCACCACTGCCTGGCGTAAATCAGAATTTTTCATATTATTCCATGGCTGTTGTAATTTTCTCTGTGGCAGACAGAGGCAGGCAGATCTCTGTGAGTTTGAGGCCAGCCTGGTCATCTACAGTTCCAGGACAGGTGCCAAAGCTAAGAGAATCCTTGTCTCAGAAAATTTTTTTCTCTGCGTCTCACGTGTCGTGTGTCTTTCTCTAAGCAGGCCCAGGAATCCTAAGCGCCTGTAGGTGATCTAGGAAATCTCCTGTAGCAGGGGCCCTGGCCTCCACTCCTGGCCCCTGAGGGCACCTGGTAAAAGTGAGAAGGCAGATTTCAGAGACTAGTAAAGTTCAAGGTCACCAGCCCTTCCCAACAGCTAGAACCTTTAAAGGGTGAGGCTACAACTTAATTGGCCTGCTTAGATATGGATATTTTTGTTGTGGTTCTTGTTTTACAGGGCAGGAACAGACATCCAAGTGGGAATTTCTCCACGGCTGCTTTAATTTTCTCAGACTCGGTATTTAGTATGAGAAGTGGGGTGTGGGGTTGTACAAACACAACTACTGAAAAAGAACCCTAAGAAAGCAGGCCTCCCTCCCTCCCTCCTTCCCTCCCTCCCTCCCTCCCTCCCTCCCTCCCTCCCTCCCTCCTTCCCTCCCTCCCTCAGTTCCTCCCTCTCACCAAGCCATAATTGTGGCAGCCCCTTGGCCCACATAGTCCTTTCACTGATCAGTCAGACACACTCTTTTTTTATTTTTGAATTTTGGGTGAAGTCAATTAATTGAGCTCTTAGATGATGATGATGATTATTATTATTATTAGTTTATTTGTGTTTTTTTTTACATAGAGGTTCCCTGTGTCCCTGGAACTCACTTTGTAGACAAGGCTGGCCTCAGACTCACAGAGATCTAGCTGCCCCTGCCTCTACCTCTGCTTCCTAGTGCCGGAATTAAAGGCCTGTACTAAACACACTTTCCCCCCCTAAGTCAGGGTTTCTCTGTGTCTGTCGCTTTGCCTGTCCTAAAACTCACACTGCAGAACGAGGTGGCCTCAAACTCACAGCGATTTGCCTGTTTCTGCCTCTCCTGATTTCTGAGGGCTGAGAACTGAGAATAAAGAAATGTGCTGCCCAAAATATACTGCCGCTGCTGCAATTAAAAAAATAAATTAAAATAAAATAACCTGAGATAAACAAAGAAAAAAAGGAAAACACCTGTTTTTTCCTTCCTTCCTTCCTTCCTTCCTTCCTTCCTTCCTTCCTTCCTTTCTTTTTCCTTACTTGTTTTTTTTCTGTTTTTTTCTTTTATTATTATTATTTTTGGTGCAGGGTTTCTCTGTATAATACCTTTAACTCACTATATAAACCAGGCTGTCATCTTGGTAACATTATGGTTTTGTATTTTCTTATTTCTTGTCTGTAAATCAACAAATCAACATTTCTTCTCTCTCTCTCTCTCACACTCATTTAATTTATGTTTTATTTTATTTTTGGTTTGTGTTCTTGTTTTGATTTTCAAGGAAGGGTTTCTCTGTTGCTTTGGAGCCTGTCTTTGGAACTAGCTCTTGTCAACCAGGCTGGCTGGCCTCAAACTCCCAGAGATCCACCTGCCTCTCTGCCAGATATGGAACCAGTCATCTTGGTTAGTTCAAAAGCCACCCCATAAACACACACACACACACAACACACACACACACACACACACACACACACACACACACACACACACACACACAGAGGCACATCCAGAGAAACATATTTTTTTTTTTTTTTTTTTTTTTTGGTTTTTCGAGACAGGGTTTCTCTGTGGCTTTGGAGCCTGTCCTGGAACTAGCTCTGTAGACCAGGCTGGTCTCGAACTCACAGAGATCCGCCTGCCTCTGCTTCCCGAGTGCTGGGATTAAAGGCTTGCGCCACCACTGCCCTGCGATGCCCCTACTATAAAAATGGGTTTCAGAAACCGGCCTTTTGCCACAGTGTCAGAAGCCCAAACTCTGCCTGTGGTCTCAGCTAGCTGATAAGCTTCTGTGACTCGCGGTGTGTTTGTATTTTTAAGTTTGTTTTTGGTTTATTAGACTTGGTGGTGTTCTCATCTTTGCACGACCCCCCCCCCCCCTCGACCCAACATTTAAGTGTCTTTCAACCATTTTAGATCCCTCTGTTGAGAGTTCTCTGTTTAGGTCTGTACTCCATTTTTTAAAATTGGATTATTTGTTCTTTGGATGACCAATTTCTCGACTTCTTTGTGTATTTTGGAGATTAGTGAAGATCTTTTCCCATTCTGTAAGGCCGTCGTTTTGTCTTGTTGGCCATGTTCTTTGCTTTACAGAAGCTTTTCAGTTTCAGGAGGTCTCACTTATTAATTGTTTCTCTCAGTGTCTGTTTTTTTTTTTTCTTTTTTTTCTTTCTTTTTTTTTCTTTTTTTTCTTTTTCTCTCAGTGTCTGTGCTACTGGGGTTCTATTTAGCAAGCGTTCTCCTGTGCCAATGTGTTCAAGTGCATTTGATATTTTTATTTTTATATTCTTTTATTGTGGATGAAGTCAATTATTTGAACTCTCAAATATTTTTATTGTTATTATCTCTCTATTTGTTTGCTTATTTGTGGTTGTTCAACATAAGGTTTCGTTGTGTACCCTTGTATGCCCTGGGACTCACTTTGTAGACAAGACTGGCCTCAGACTCACAGAGAGTCATCTGCCTCTGCCTCCTAGTGCTGAGATTAAAGGCATGCACTAAACACCTTTTCTATATATTTATTTTCCTAATAATTTATTTATTTTCATTTTATTGGCATTGGTGTTTTGCCTGCATGTATGTCTATCTGAGGGTGTCCGATCTTGGAGTTACCGACAGCTGTTGACTGCCATGTGGGTGGTAGGAATTGAACCTGGGTCCTCTGGAAGAGCAGTCAGAACTCTTAACCACAGAGCCATCTCTCTCCAGCCCTCACCTTTTTTTTTTTTTTTTTTTTTTTTTTTTGAAAACGGGGTTTCTCTGTGTCACTTTGCCTGGCCTTGAATCTCAATCTGCAGAACAAGGGAGCCTTAAACTCACAGTGATCTGCCTGCCTTGGTCTCCCTGATCTTGGAGGTGTTTTTATCATCTCTCTGTCTGGCTATCTAGCTATCTATCCATTCATTTATTTATTTATTTTTTCTGAGACAGGATTTTTCTCTAGCTTTGGAGTCTGTCCTGGATTCAGACCTGGTCACAGCTGTACCTGGAAACAAAACAAAACAAAACCAAAGCAAAGCAAAGCAAAAGCCAGGCAGGACTGTATGGTTGACCTTCCCTTTCCCCCTCCCCCATGGGCTCCTCAGAGGCGGTGAGGCCTCCTGCAGGGAATCCACCGAGCCTCTGCCCAAGGCTCTCCAGGGAACCCACTCTCTCCCTTTCCCCCAGCCCCAGGGCTGCCGGCCACATCTATCTCAGGCGTATGTGGCGGGCACTCTGGCTATCCAGGACGTGACAGACACAGACACACAGAAGCAGGGAGGAACGGTGCCCACTCTCTCACTAGATGCAGGCATGCAGGAGGAACAATGAAAGAATGAGAACTGGAGAGATGGAATTTCTGGAATGTCCAGAAACCACATGGTGGGGATCTAGTGCCCTCTTCTGGTGACAGGGAGTACAGCACAGATTTGGGTTCTTGTGCTCCGGAGACCTACCCCAATTTAATACTGACATTATCCTATCATACCCTATATATCACGTATAGGCTTGCTTGATATCACACACATACACTGCCTGCGTTTCTGTCTGACCCCTGTGAGAGAGCCTGGTACCTTCAGAAGACAGAAGATGGGGTGTGGGTCTGTCTGTCTGTCTATCTGTCCATCTATTCTTCCATAAAGTATTTATTCCTTTTTTGTTTGTTTTGTGACAGGGTTTCTCTCTAGTTCTCTCTAATTGAGTCAGTCCTGGAACTAGCTCTTGGAGACCAGAACGAGTGCTGGAATTAAAGGCGTGTCCCACCATTACCCGGTTAGAAGTCTTTTTAAAAAGTAGGCAATCAGAGCTACAAATTTCCTCATAGGACTGATTTTACTGTGTGCCAGGGTTTGTGTAGGGTTTTGCTTTTATTTTCTTGAGTGAATCTCTCCCCCCCCCCCCCCCCCCCGTCTCTCTTATTCTAGAGCTCTGTTTTGTCTTCCATGCATGAGCTCTGAGGGGCACTTGGCTTGAGTGTGATACACACACAGACTTACTATTAAGGAAAGTTCAAGATCAAGATCCTTTCCTAACTCTGTGACCTTGCAACAGAGAAGTTTCAAGGGGTGTGAAGGGTGTGCCTACTGACACTGGAATTCATTTGATCTGCTAGGCAGCAAATGCTATGGATTGTGTATGTGTGTGTCTCTGTTAGTTTAGGTGTCTTTCCAGTCAACGTTGGTGTAATTACCGTGCGTCTGTATATTCAGTGCTGTGATCCTTTCAAATGGTTGTGAAGGGAGCCCTAGCCTAGGAATGACTTCAGTGACGCGTTATTTTCCTTTCCTAACTCTGTGACTTTGCAACAGAGAAGTTTCAAAGGGTGTGAAGGGTGTGCCTACAGCTCCACTGGCCTTCCTTGACGTGTACAGCTGTTGCCTTTCCTGTCAACATTCTTGTTGGAGTTGGGAAATTGCTGATTTGAACTCAGCCAATTTCATGGAATAGCCCTGGCTGTCCCGGAACTCATTTTTATAGACCAGGCTGTCCTTTTGGTGACGTTCTATTTTTTTTTTCTTCCTCTTATTTTTCTATCTGCAGTCAACATTGGTGTAAGGACTGTGCACCTGTATATTCACTGCTCTGATCCTTCTCTCCTTCCTTCCTTCCTTCCTTCCTTCCTTCCTTCCTTCCTTCCTTTCTTCCTTTCTTTCATATGTCTGCCCACTCACGAAAACCCAAAAATTTCTAGCCTCCCAACGCAATTAAAAATAACTAAAATTTTAGTAAACTGGCATTTAAAAAAGGCAGGCAGGCAGGCAGGCAGGCAGGCCTGGATGGTGGTTGTGAAGGGAGCCCTGGCCTAGTCATATCCTCTGCCATGACTGTAACTCAGGAGCTCTAAAGGGTCTGAGAAGCTGCTTTCATGCTTCTGCTGCTGGGAATTTATTTATTTACTTATTTATCTGGCTTATGTTGGAGGGGAAGGGAAAGCCAAAGCCTTGTCCTATGGGCTCCACGCTCTCAGTAGTGTCTCATAAACTCGAGTGTGAGGGCCCATGTCTGTCATGTCAGCAGCACTCAGAAACTGAAAACACGAGGATCGGGAGATCATCTTCAGCAACTCAGCAAGTGCGAACCATCGTGGTGGGGAAACAGACCCTCTCCAAGAAATGACTAAAGTGACCTGTTTATTTTTTCTGTTCTAAGTGAAAATGTTCACAACACATCACTATGACGATATTATTCCCGGAAATGAAATCCGAGTGGGATTTTTGAAACACTATTTTTATTTCATTATTATTATTATTATTTTTTAAAAAAACTATTCCACGTCTGTTTTAATTTTCTCTGACTCGGTATTTAGTCTGAGAAGTGTGGGCTGAGGGCGTGGGGAGTGGGGTGAAGAAAAAGAACCACAAGCAAGCAAGCAAGCAGTGGCCATGGTGAAAGGAGACCTTAGATGGCAGGGAACTGCCGTTGCCGCCTCCCTCCCTCCCTTCCTCCCTCGGTCCCTCGGTCCCCCTCGGTCCCCCTCGGTCCCTCCCTCTCACCATGCCCTAATGGTTGCAGAAGCCCCTGGCCCATCTAGTCCTGTCACCGATCTGTCAGACACGCTCTTTGTTTCCCCGTGAGCGAGCGATCGATTCGCCTGCTTTCCTAGCTGCCTGTGGTCTCGGTCGTACTTTCGTTTTCGTAGCCCCGAATGTCCAGCCCGGCCCGCCGTTCACCGTGTTCGGGGGTGGGATGGGGAGGGGTGGGGGAACCGACAGGGGAGTTCCCTGTCCTGTTGTGGGCCCGTGCCACCTCCGGGCGTGAGCGTGGAAGGACGCTGTCACGCCAGAGAAGGTGAAGACGCCGCCGCCGCGGTCGCGGCCGAACGAGCGAGCGAGCGAGCGAGCGATCTATGGCGGTCGGTAGTCGGGCGCCCCCTAGCGGTGGCCTTTTTCTGCAACGCTCCTGGTGCTCGGTCGTTGACGAGGACGGGGCGAAATGGCTTTTGTGAGGCGGAAAGAGTGACGAGAGTCCCGGCCCGGCAGGCGGGTGTGTCCCGGAGTCGGTGTCGTGCTTGGGGACGGTCTCTGTGTAGGAGGTTGTGCCGGAAGAGTCACCCATGGGTGTGTGCGTTGGGGATGGAACCCAGTGACGGGACCAGCTGGAGAGGGTGCTGGGAGACTTGAGCGGGTCGACCAGAAGGCTTCAGTCGTTTGCGTACTCCCGCTAGGTGTCGGGTCCACCCGGGCCCAGGATCGGTGAAATACCTCGGCTTTAAAAGTTGCTTTTCCCTTGCTTTTTCTCTCTTCTAAAGAGCCCTGGGACCCGGCGACCCGAGGCCGAGAGGAGGCGATGGTTGATCCCGGCTTCCCCGCTGCCCCGTCACGGACTCGTTGGGGTCTCGGACCTTTTTTTTTTTTTTTCCTTCCTCTTGCCAGGAACCCTCGGTCCTCAGCGGCGGGCCTTGCCATCCTGAGGCCGAGAGGAGGCCGTGGTCCCGGCTTTCTCGCCTCCCTGTTCCGGACTCTCGGAGCTTTTTTATTTTCTTCCTCTTGCCAGGAACCCTCGGTCCTCAGCGGCGGGCCTTGCCATGCTGAGGCCGAGAGGAGGCCGTGGTCCCGTCTTTCTCGCCTCCCTGGTCCGGACTCGTTGGTGTCTCGGAGCTCTCCCCCGCCCGCCCCTTTCTCCTGCCCTCGGTCTTGCGAGAGCCCAGCGGCGGGCCTCGTGTTCTCGAGGCCGAGAGGAGGTGGTGGTCCCGGCTCCCCTGTTCACTGGTCCCCGGTTTCTTGGACTCGAGATTCCCCCCCAAGTTTTTCTTCTTGCCCTTCTCCATCCCTAGCGGCTGGTCGCAGGGTCCTCGGCCGGGAGGAGGCTGGGCGCCCGGCTTTCTGGCATGTCCACCTCGCTCTCTCGGTCCTTTCATGGTTATGAGGTCGACCAGTTGTTCCTTTGAGGGTCGGTTCTCTTGTTTATGGGGACATTTTTGGGACATTTCACCCAGCCTCACGTTCAGGAGTTCTGTGTGGTCTGTGAATGACTCCCCGTACCTGTTGCCATTCTTCTAATAATTGCTATCTGTCCTTATTGTACCTGCAGATAGGTGCTGACACGCTGTCCTTTAATTGGGTGACATTAAAGGACGCTAGGTGGCGGTCTCTCTTCCGAGCCTCACTGGGTGTTATTTTCCCCCGTCTAGCCCAGCCCGCGTCTCGCTGCTGTGCTTTCCCCTGAGGCTTTTTGAGATGACCGGCTTCCTTGCCTTGCTTTTGCCCGTGGTGAAGCGTGTCAGGCGTCCCCGCTTCGTGGTTTGTCACCCGTTCTGTTTGGATGGTGGGACCCGTCTCTCGATGCTGCTCCCTTACCGTCCCGGTGCTTTTTTTTTTTTCTTTTTTTTTTTGCGGGCGGGGACCAGGTTGTGGAGCTCCCGAGTCTCCTCCATGGTCCTCTGCTCCCGTGTGCCTCCCGAGCGCACCGCTTTTTTTTTTTTTACCCCCCCTCCCAGCTTGTGGAGCTCCCGAGTCTCCATGAGTCCTTTTTGGGTTGAGGGTGGCCCGGCCCTTCTGCTGCCTCATGTTATGTGCCTCCCGAGTGCACTCCTCTTTCATTGGATTCCCCGTTGACCCCCCCACCGCTCTTTTTTGGTGTGGAGGTGTGAAGGGTTTTCTTTTTTTTTTTCCTTTTTTTTTTTTTTTTTTTTTTTCTTCTGTGGCATGTGTTGGGTCTGTGGTTTGATCTCTCGCTCGATTCTTCCCGGTTCTGCTTTGTTGATCGATGTGGTGCGCTTGCCCTGTGTTCATTCGGGCCGGAGGCCTAAGCCGCGCCAGGCGAGGGACGGACATTCATGGCGAATGGCGGCCGCTCTTCTCGTTCTGCCAGCGGGCCCCTCGTCTCTCCTCCCCACCTTTACCGGTGGTGTGTGGAAGGCAGGGGTGCGGTTATCCGGCCCGAGCCCTGTGAAAGCCCCCCCGCACTCCTCGCTGTGGTTCGTGGGGGTTCCCGTGAGGCGCGCCGGGGGCTTTGTTCCCCGTCGCGCGTTTCGCTATGCCCACCGTGTGTGGGTCTGTTTGGCCCTCCTCCCTCCGAGCCGGGGGAGGGTCGGCTGATTGCCGCGTTACGTGCCCCTCCCGACCGGGCTCGTGTGCACGCGCCTTGCTTGCGATCCTCGTGGTGCTCCTGGAGCGTTCCAGGCCGATCTTCAGAGGTGCCCGGTTCTGAGCGGCGGCGGCGTTTCCCGGTTCTCTGACGTGTATGCCTCCTGTGTGCGGTACGGCCATGAGCGGTGTTCCTCTGCGAGGTGTGTGATCCCGAGGATCAAGAAAAAAAGGGGGTCGAGGCGAGCGGGTAAGAGAGGCTCGCTGCGGTAAGATGGCTCTCTCACGGCCGTCTCGTGAGATCGGGCGAGCGGCCCACCACGCGCTGCCTTCTCCCGTAGGCGGTGAGCCGTTGGGTGGTGTTGAGCGGTCGCGGCCGGCCTTTTTAATTTTCTTCTCACCGTTAAAGGTGGTCCGTCGGTGACGGACTGAGAATTGCCTCCCCGCCTGGTGCAGACCCGGTGGGTGTTGCCGCAGAGGCAGGCCTGGCTCTCGGGGGACCTCTTGTGTAGTATGCTTTTTCTCGGTCCGGTCCCCCGTGTCCGCGAACGCTCAAGAGTATGCCCCGGGAAGGAAGAAAAAGCCTTACCGATACCGCAGACCCCCCCGCCTCGCCGCGCTCGAGATCATCGAGCGGTGTGTGTGTCGCTTCCCCTGCTCTTGTGCTGCCGCGACCGGAGGCTCGTCGGGCCGGGTCCGTCCCGCCCGCCCTCAGTGAGAAAAAGTGCCTTCTCTAGCGATCCGATGGAGAGAGGGCGTGCTTGGGGTCGCCCCGGCACGCCCCGACCGCCCGATGCGCGTAGCTTCGGCCGGGTGCCCCTCGCCGCGTCCCGTCTTTGGGGGGGGAAACCCGAGCGTTTGTGTCACCCGCTGCGGCCCGCGCCTCCTCGCTCCGAGTCCGGGGAGGAACCACGCGGGGCAAGAGAGCGTGTCGTAGATTCGGCTGGCGTGCCGTGTCGGAGCCTGGGACGTGTTACCCGTGGCGGGGAAAGAAGGGGGCGCGTGCGTGCACGCCCGAGTGCCGCGGGACCCCGATTCCCCCGCTCCCCCGAGGGTGCGTACGCGCCTCGGTCGGGGCGCGGAGCCGAGCGGGAAGAGCGGGGCTGGGTGGCGGTGGGCTCCCGGGCCCCACCCGTCCACCGTCCGTGCCCGCCGCGAGCGGTCCCTCCCGCGCTTCCCCGTCTTTGCCGTTCCCGCGGACCGCGGCCTTGTCGCGCGCGTCGCGTGCGTGCGTCGCTCGTGTTGTGTGCCGTGTGGAGGTCGCCTCGCTCCCCCTCCCCGGCAGCGTTCCCACGGTTGGGGAGCAGCGGTTGACCCGTCCCTCCTCGGGGTCGGGGATCCGGTTCTGGCTTTGCGGGGTCGTGACCTCTCTCTCGGGTGCGGCCTTTGGAGAGAACGGCGGTCGGTCGTCTCCCGGCGCGTCGCCGGACGCGTCGGGGCCCGTCGCCGCCGGAGGGCCTTCCTTCGGCGTCGGCGGGCGCGTCTGTCTCGGCGGTGGGTCCGTGCGAGAGGGTGCGAGAGGCAGGCTCTGCGCGTTTCGGGAACCTCGCGAGGGCAAAGGAGGCTTAGCGGACGTCCGTCGTCTGCGGCGTGGCGGTGGGTCCGCCGGCCGAGGTGCGTCTGGGGACTCTTCCGGCCCCGTCGTCGTCGTCCTCCGGGAAGGCGCGTCTCGTGTGGGGAACCGCCACCGCACCGGGTTGGGTGCCTGGCGGTGAGATACCCCCCACTTGCGTGCTCTTTTCCTCCGGTGCGGCGGCGGGGGCTCCGGTCGATGACTCTCCCCGTCCCCGAGGTCCGGGCCCGTCCGAACGTCGTGGGCCGCGGCGTCCCCCCTCACGTCCCTCGAGGGGAAGACCGTCCGCGTGTCGTCGTCTCTTTCCCTCCTCCCGCCTCTCCCCCGCGTTTGCGAGCACGCGCGCGGCCCGGTTTTTCGCGGCGTCCCGGTCCCCGCCGCCTCCGCCACCCGTCCGGGGGCGGCCGCCGTCCGTCTCTCCCGCCAAGCCCGTTGGCGCGGTGTGTCGTCTCCCGCCCGGCCGGTTCCCGGTCTCCCGACCCCGCCCGGAGCGGGTCCGGGATCATCCCGCTCTCCCCGGCGTTGCGCCTCGCTGCCGCGTGTGTGTGGGGGGCCCGCCGCGGCCCCACACCCGCCCTCGAGCGCCCGCCCGCGGCCGCCGGCTTGGAA
>NW_027460996.1:102500-127500 GCF_037038515.1 Microtus pennsylvanicus
CTTTTTTTTTTTTTTTTTTTTTTTTTTTTTTTAATAATATAATATATATTATATCTTCCTAGACCTGACGGGTCGACCAGTTGTCTCTGTGCACTTCCCTTTTTTTTGACGGACTGGAAGCGGGTCGACCAGTTGTCCGATTAAAGATTTGGCCTTAAAATGCTAAGTACCGGGGTCGACCAGTTGGCCTTGTGAACTTGGGTCGACCAGTTGTCTTTTATCATGTCTTGATTGACTGATGTCATTCTTTAATGTGTTGGTGGTTAGTTTATGTCTTTTGTTCTCTATGCCAAAACGCCCCACTCACCAAACACTTTTTTTAAATTTATTTATTTACTTATTTTTATTTTACTATTTATTTATTTATTTATTTATTTATTTATTTATTTATTTATTTATTTATTTATTTATTTATACATACATACATACATACATACATACATACATACATCCATCCATCCTGTCTATCTGTCCAGATGGGGCAGGGGTAGAAGGGGCTAGCTATGAGAGGAAGGTGCTCGGTGGGCATCCAGTTGTAAATAAGGCTGGGAATAAATAGCTGAATATTAATTCATTTGAGTAATATTAAAACTGTTCAAGTAGAAAACAATTGCTTTCTTTTCTGTTTGCCCAGAGATCTGACTGACTGCAACTTGGAAAGAAGACGGCCCTGCTGGACAGAGACCTCCCTCCTGCTTTGGGTGGGGCGGCTGAGTGAACGTGGGTGGGTCGACCAGTTTACATGTTTATTTCCACGTTTTGTCTTTTATGGATTGAATGGATGTGTCTCATTATTTTTTCACGATTGCTTGCTTGCTTGCTTACTTACTTACTTACTGTTCAGCCCATCTCATTTACTTACTTCTTCAAAAAAAATGACCCACCTAGTTATTTACTTACTTACTTACTTACTTACTTGTTCTTTCATTCCTTCACTTCCTTATCTTCTTTCATATATCTGTTTATTTATCTGCTGATTTAGCGTGACTCATTTACTTATTGAATGTTTCAATTATTATTTAGTTTTATTCATTTATTCATTCTTTATGTCTATTTTTATGTATGTATTTACTTACTTTCTTAATTTTTTTTTTTACTTTTTAAAATTTACTTAAATTTTTTCTTTCTTTGGGAATGTAGATTCTTTCTTTCTTTCTTTCTTTCTTTCTTTCTTTCTTTCTTCCTTTCTTCCTTTCTTCCTTTCTTCCTTTCTTTCCTTCTTTCTGTCTCCTGACTGTCACTGGCTAAGAAAATGGTGGCCTCCATGTCACTGGTCAGCATAGCAGCTCCTAAAATGGAATTTGATGAAGGGATACATAGATAGATAGATAGATAGATGATAGATAGATAGATAGATAGATAGATAGATAGATAGATAGATGGGATGCGCACACACACACACATATGCACGCACGTGCATGACATGTACAGATGGGGGGCGATTCCAATGTTTTCAGAGGAAGGTGCTCGCTGGTAATAATAAATGTGCTGGTAAATAAGGCTGGAAATAGCTGAATATTAAATCATTAAAACTCTTCAAATAAATAAAAAGCAATTCCATTTCTCTCTCTCTCTCTTTCTCACCATATACCAGCACATCTGAACTGACTGCAACATACAAAAGAAGAAGAAACACGGAAAGAAGACATCCCTGCTGGACAGGATCTGAGATGAGAATAAATTCATCGAATGGCTGCCAACAGCATTTCATTGAGAAGAGATTCCACATTTTATGCTGTACAGTTACTTAGATAGATAGATAGATAGATAGATAGATAGATAGATAGATAGATAAAGAGAGGCCTGTGAACTGGGGTGGGGTGTGGCTTCTCAGGTCACCTCAGGTCAGGGAGGGGCTGAGGAGTGTCCCATTGGCCTTGACAATAGGCACGAGTCAGACGTTAATGTCAGGGCAGGGCCTGAGAGTTCCTCAAAGGGAATGAATGGAGACCCTTGCTTACCTAAGAAATGCCTGACCTTGGAAAAGGACTTGCGGAAAGCGGGCGGGCCCTTGAAACTGTGGTTTCACGTCTTACTAGAAAGCTCCCTCTTGGAAGGGAAAGTCATCTTGATATCTTACTCTTTTCCCAAGGATACCCTACTTACCCTTACCCTTCTGATCATTCTTACTGAATTAAGTCTTCCACTGCAAATAAATAAATAAATGAAGTGGGTGGGTGAGTGAGTGAGTGAGTGAGTAAGTAAGTAAGCAAATACGTGGATGGATGAACAAATAAATACAAAGTTTGCTGTTGTTGACTGACTTTTGATTTCATAATGAATCTCTCCCTCTCTCTCTCTCTCTCTCTCTCTCTCACACACACACACACACACACACACACACACACACACACACACACAAACACTAAATATACAATAAAAGGAAGCATAACACCTTTACTCGGTGGGCAGAGTGAACTCTGAAAGTTTTCCAGGCGGGGGGGGGGGGGGGGAGAGACAGAATATAAGAACAAAATGAGAAAAAAGGAAAAATAGTGTTGGCTGGCTGGACGGCTTTCAGTTCCCTGACAGAAATGAGCACATTGTGGAGGAAACACAAAGTTGTTACACTATGTGGGTGTGATGAGGAGAGATTGTGAGTGAGTGTCCTTTCAGAACAAAGTTAGTCCCATAGTTGATGAAATTCATTATCCCAAAACTTCAGCAGAATATATCCCAAGTTTGCAAATGTGTGATCAGCTTGTGACAGGTTGGGCTGGAGATGCTGAGAACTGGGGAGCCCTCAATGCAAGAGCAGACACTCATTCCCATGAAGAGGGAGAGAGAGAGGGAGGGAGGGATCATTCATTCCTATACTCAAGTTTAAAGAAAGATGAGTGGCTATCTATGGAGAGACCACTCACAGATATGAAAAATCATTTCCTAAAAATCAAATTTCTCAGTCAGTATGCAACTGCTATGGTGCTTCTCCTAGATAGAGCAAAACACACAAACAAACAAACTGATTCCTTGATCTAGAGCCACAGTGCACATGCTGTGGAAAAGGGGACATGGCCAACTTGAATCACAATATTCATCAGAGCATGAAAAGAGCGTAAAAAGGACACAGAGGAGAGATAATTGTGGTCCTTCCTTCCTCCCTCCCTCCTTCCCTCAGGAAGTGACTAACAGATGAGACTTTGTCCAAGCAGGTTCTGTCTGAAATATCAGACTTGAGTTTCCCCCCTCTGTGGGTATTAGTTAATCAGTCCTCCCTTCTTTCTGTAGGAAGGTGGTGCATGTCTCTCAGAAGTTACCTGGTTTCCTCTGCACAAGGTGAACCAGGGAAAAGCTTTCTAAGCCTTATTCAGACCTATAGAGGCTGCGCTGTGACTTCAGAGACCTCAGGGAGGAGTATAGGGCTGGGTGGGTGGGTGCTTGATGCTTCAGACTCATGTCATTGAAGGACATAACATAGTCTGGATTCACAGAGATTCACAACACAGAGCCATTGTCACTTACTAACAGCCTAGGACACCCAGAGCTAACAAGAAATTGCAGTCTCAGCCGGGCTTTAATCACAGCACACACACAGATCTCTGTGAATTCAAAGATGGCCTGATTTACAGAGTGAGTTTTAGGACAGCCCAAGATACACAAAGAAACCCTTTCTTGAAAAACAAAGCAAAACAGCAAAAGAAAGAAAGAAAGAAAGAAAGAAAGAAAGAAAGAAAGAAAGAAAGAAAAGGAAAGGAAAAAGAAAAAAATGGCAGTCTCTTTCCACTCTTTCCTCCATTGGCTCTTAAAGAGCTCTCAAGCTGAACTGGAGACCATGGTGTCACTCAAAACTGGGAAGCCAGAAACCTTAGGGGGGTCACAGGAGTCGGACTGACTGCAGCACTTGATGCCTCAACCCTGCTAATGGCTGTGATATAAGGCATGGTAAAATACGGGCTTTGGCAGAGCGCTACTCCCCTTTCTCTATTATTATTGCTACACAACGAAAAGGACCGGGGGGGGGGGAGGGGGATGATGTGCAGTCAGTGCTGGTATTGAAATCTCACTGACTCCTTCCGCACTCCTTGTCAATTCCCGACTTTGTCAAATCAACTATCGTGAATCTTTGATGTGGGTTGGCCCTTTAGGAACTCAGAGAAACAAGACAGACAGACCTGTTTCATCCCAGAAACCTCCCAGTTCCTGAGCCCTAGCCCTGGAAGTCTCAAAGCCATCACATCCAGAAATCTCTCTAGTCCCTGCTAGTGGTGAACTCACTTCATCTTCCCCAGGACCACTAATTATTTCTCCATGTTTTCCTGTGAGATCTGAGGCCAGCTTTCTTCTTCCTCCCTCTGGCCTCTCCACGAACGATCTCCATTCTCTAGACAACATGTCTAGAACCGAGTCTTATAGGCACCGAGAGAGTGTGTCTTGAGGGCAGTTGGCGTTTCTAGGACACGAGTGACATCACAAAATTCCGAGAGCTCTCTGGGATACCGTGGAATTTCCAGAGAAGGGACAGCTGATGTCGTGAGGCACGGCCTTTACCTCCTTGCTGATATTTCTCCCCGAACTGACCGACCGACCGACCGACCAACCGGAACCTGAGGTTTCCTTTCCAGGAGTCTCTCCTCCGACACAGAGGGAGCCATTCAGGATTTCCTCCTTCCAAAACCAGAAATTTCTCTCTGCTTCATTAATATCTTCTCACTACTTCCTGAACCCATGGGGAGTTAGTTAGTTGAACACTCACTTTTTCATGAATGACCCTTCCTCCCTCTCCTGAACATCTCATATTACTGATTCATACTCAGTAAAACAGTAATATGAGAAATTAGGCCAGGAGGACACGGAAGATGAGGGTTGAGTCTTCTGAAGTGAACAAGCACTTAGGGAAGGCTAAACTTAAGGGAATTTGACTCTGAGTGGCAAGACATGAATAGCTGCTGCCAAGGCACAGATACAGGCACCAACTGGGCCCTCGGCATCCTCCTGCATCATCAGAGCTGTGTGAGGGGCCGTGTTCAACAGGAGAGGGCATTTTCGAGGACAGCACTGTTTTCTTTTTCTTCTTTCTTTCTTTCTTTCTTTTTTTTTTTTTTTTTTTTTTTTTTTCGAGACAGGGTTGTTCTGTAGTTTTTTTGTTTTTTTTTTGGAGCCTGTCCTGGAACTAGCTCTTGTAGACCAGGCTGGTCTTGAACTCACATGCTTTCTTTTTTTTTTTTTCTATTGGATATTTTTGGCTTCTTTGGTTTTTTTTTTTTTTTTCGGGTTTTTTTTTTTTTTTTTTTTTTTTTTTTTTGGTTTTTTTTGAGACAGGGTTTCTCTGAGGCTTTGGAGCCTGTCCTGGAGCTAGCTCGGTAGACCAGGCTGGTATTTTTGGCTTCTTTATCAAAGATCAGGTGTTCGAAGATGTGTGGATCGATATCCGGGTCTTCTATTCGGTTCCATTGGTCCTCCTGTCTGTTCTTATGCCAGGACCAGGCTGTTTTCAGAACTGTAGCTTACAGAGTGTTCTTGCAGGTGGGGCACAGAAGAGGTTAATTACGGTACCTTAGTTCTTCTGCTTTTCTAGCAGATCGGAGCACAGCTGACAGGAATCCAGTAGAGATGGTGTCAAGGTTCACACTGACACTAACAGCGGTAACTTGAGCAGGATTTGTGATCCACATGAAATTTGCAATGAATTGCAGCAAATCTGTGACACTCTAACTCGCTCAGGCTCAGTATCTGAACATACAGATGTTTGCAATGATCACTGGCTTCAGGATTTTTTTTTTTGTTGTTGTTGTTGTTGTTGTTTTGTTTTTCCACGAGACAGGGTTTCCCTGTAGCTGAAGTTTAATGGCCTGGTGTTTTTGTGACTTACTGCTTCAAAGAACTTCTCCATTTCTTTATCCCTAAGGGAAAAGAAATATAATCACTAAATACTTCTTAAAAACCATTCTTCCTTGAAATATATAGACCACTGAGAATAATCCTTGACAGAATGGGAATACAAAATCCTTATCACACCACTTTAAGATTCAATTGAACAGAAAACATGTTGTTCTGTACTGAAGCTCTGAGGTCCCATCTTATGAATAGGCTGTTTAGGACCAACTTACTTGAAGACATCTGGAAAGAAGCTGTGTAATGACATTCCTCCTAAGACTCACTTCCAAGTTTTAGAACTTTGTAGATAATACACATTTAAGCATAAGGGTGCCTACCCTACCCATTTTCTGATTCAAGTAATGTTCTCATCATTCAGTGATTTCTCCTCCCTTTTTCTTTTGGGGAGTGGCATGATTAGATCAGGAAAAGAAGGATGTGTGTGGCAAGTCGGTGCCCACTCAGAGTCACCCACACATTTGAGGACAGAACAGAGAAACAAGATCGGCCGGGGGGGGGAGGGGAGAATTCTGCTGAATGAAATTAGAGTTATGGATGGCTGCCAGCTATCTCTTGGCTTCTGTAAGTACAGGAACTCAACAAAGACAGAAACATGCCAGACAGGAGGTTTTGGTAAAAATCTGAACTGAACTGAATAGAAACTGGCTATTACGTATTAGTGTTTTCAGAGTTATGTCTGAGGAACCTTCTACTTAAATGAAATAAAACCAAATCCTTTCAAACATCCAGGTGTCCTCTAAGGGGGCATGGAAAACAAAACAAAACAAAAAGATAAGAGGGATTTTAGTTGTTCCAAAAACCATCAGGAACAAAACTTCCCCAGGAGAATAGCAAGAGTTCATTGGGCAACTGTCCGTCTCCTGTTGCATCGTTTCAAGTTTTTCTAACTTGAGACTGGATGGTGTCAGCTGTAAGATTTTCATCTTTTACGCTTGAATTCACTCATTGCAAAAAAAAAAACCCCTTATTTATTTTTTTATTTCACATTTTAACTTGATTTTTTTTCTTTTTTGAGACAGGAATTGGCTTTTTATTTATGCTCCAGACAATCTGTCTCACTACATGGCCCAGGACTTCTTCTTTCTGAACACTTCTGTTGCAATTACAATCTTTTTTTTGAAAAAATTATTTATTTATTTATTATGTATACAGCATTCCTTCCATGCATGACTGCAGGCCAGAAGACCCCATTACAGATGGTTGTGAGCCACCATATCGTTGCTAGGAATTGAACTCAGGACCTTTGGAAGAACAGTCAGTGCTCTTAACCTCTGAGCCATCTCTACAGCCCCTGAAAATATAATCTTAAAAGAAAAAGTAAAATTAAAATGAATGGCCTGGCATTAACAAAGACAAAAAAAAAAAAAAAAAAAAAGAAAAAGAAAAAGAAAAAGAAAAAAAACCCTGCATTTTCTTGCTTGCTTTTTTTTTTCTCTTCTTTTATTATTTTTTGAGGCACGGTTTCTCTGTGTAACAGCCCTAGCTGTCCTGGAACTCAGTTTATAGACCAGGCTGTCTTGTTGGTAACGTTCTCTTTTTATTCTTATTTCCTATCTGTAAATCCACATTTCTCTCTCTCTCTCTCTCTCTCTCTCTCTCTCTCTCTCTCTCTCTCTCTCTCTCTCGCTTTCTCTCTCTCTCAATTTATTTATTTTTTTGTTTGGTTTTGTGTTTTGCTTTATGAGACAGGGTTTCTCTGCTGCTTTGGAGACTGTTCTTGGAACTAGCTCCTTTCTTGTAGACCAGGCTGGCCTAAAACTTCCAGAGATCCTGCCTCTGCCAGATATGGAGTCAGTGCTCTTGAATGCCTTCATCTGGTGAGGTCAAAATATACCCCCCCACACACACACCAAACACAAACACAGGCACAGGCACACCCAGAGACACATAAATAAACTTTTCAATTAAGAGCCTGGAGAGCTAGTTTGGCGGCTCTTCCTGAGAAATTGGGGTCAATTCCCAGCACCTGCATGGTTAAATAAATCATAAAAAAAATTCTTTAAGAAATTGAAATTAAACTACACAACTGGAAACACTGTCTCAAATAAAAGGAAAATAAAATGTAAAAGAGTGCAGTGCTAAGTGCAGTTATGAAAATGTTTGGAAATATGACACCTTCCCTGTCTCCCCCACATACACAGGCACACCGAGAGAGGTTTAAATAAAATTTGAAATTGGCTGGGCAGTGGTGGTGGCACATGCCTTTATTCCCAGCACACATGGGGCAGAGGCAGGTGAATTTCTTGGGAGTTGGAAGCCAGCCTGGTCTACAAGAGCTAGTTCCAGATCAGCTAGGACTGTTTCCCAGGGAAACCCTGTCTCGAAAAACAAAACAAAAAAATTAAAATTGAAGTAAATGTACAAGCCAAAGCTACAGGCCCTGGCCTCCACTCCTGCCCCTGAGGGCACCCGGTAAAAGTGAGAAGGCAGATTTCAGAGACTAGTAAAGTTCAAGGTCACCAGCCCTTCCTAACAGCTAGAACTCCTTGCTGAACCATTAAAGGGTGAGTCTAAGGAGGGCAGTGGTGGCGCACGCCTTTACTCCTAGCACTCGGAGGCAGAGGCAGGCAGATCTCTGGGAGTTCCAGGACAGGCACCAAAGCTACAGAGAAACCTTGTCTCAAAAAACCAATAATATAATATAATATAATATAATATAATATAATATAATATAATATAATATAATATAATATAATATAATATAATATAAAGGGTGAGGCTACAACTTGATTGGTCTGCTTAGATATGCATTTTTAAAATTTTTTTTGGTTTTTTTAGATATGCATATTTTTGTTAGAGTCGTTTTTGTTTTACTGGGCAGGAAAAGATATCCAAGTGGAAATTTTTCCACAGCTGCTTTAATTTTCTCAGACTCTGTATTTAGTATGAGAAGTGGGGTAGGTTGTACAAACACAACTACTGAAGAAAAGAAACCCCAAGAAAGCAAGTGAGTGGTTGCCATGGTGAAATGTCTTTGAAAGGCATTTAGGTGACTGGGAACTGCCCTTGCTGCCTCCCTCCTTTCCTCACTCTCACCAATCCATAATTGTGGCAGCCCCTTGGCCCACATAGTCCTTTCACTGATCGGTCAGACACACTCTTTGCTTTATTTTTTAATTTTTGAATTATGGGTGAAGTCAATTCATTGAGCTCTTAGATTATTATTATTATTATTATTAATTTATTTGTGGTTTTTCTACATAGGGATTCCCTGTGTATGCTTGTTTGCCCTGGAACTCACTTTGTAGACAAGGCTGGCCTCAGACTCACAGAGATCTAGCTGCCCCTGCCTCTACCTCTGCCTGCTAGTGCCGGAATAAAAGGCCTGTACTAAACACATGTTTAGTTTCTCTGTGTCTGTCGTCTCTTTGCCTGCAGAACAAGGTAGCCTCAAACTCACAGCGATCTGCCTGCCTCTGCCTCTCCTGATCTCTGAGGGCTGAGAACTGAGAATAAAGAAATGTGCTGCCCAAAATATACTGCTGCTGCTGCTGCTGCAATTAAAAAAAAAATAAATTAAAATAAAATAACCTGAGATAAACAAAGAAAAAAGGACAACACCAGTTTTTCTTCCTTCTTTTCTTCCTTCCTTCCTTCCTTGTTTTTTTTTTTTTGTTTTCTTCTTTTATTATTTTTTTGGTACAGGGTTTCTCTGTATAATACCTTTAACTCACTATATAAACCAGGCTGTCATCTTGGTGACATTATGGTTTTGTTTCTTATTTCCTGTTTGATCATTTCTTCTCTCTCTCTCTCTCTCTCTCTCTCTCTCTCTCTCTCTCTCTCACACACACACACACACACACACACACACACACACACACAGATTTAATTTATGTTTTTTATTTTTGTTTGTGTTTTTGTTTTGATTTTCAAGGCAGGGTTTTCTCTGTTGCTTTGGAGCCTGTCTTTGAAACTAGCTCTCGTCGACCAGACTGGCCTCAAACTCCCAGAGATCCACCTGCCTCTCTGCCAGATATGGAACCAGTCCTTTTGAATGCTTTCATCCTTCCTGGTCTTTAAAAATTTGAAATGAAACTAAGTTCTACACAACTGGAAAGACTCAAATAAAAGTTAAATAAAATGTTCTGAAATAGGACACCTTCCCTGCCCTCCCCACAAGGTCACACTTGGTGCAGACAGACCAAGAGATACAAACAAAATTTGAAATTAAACTAAATGTACATGAAACTAACAGAATGAGATACCAAAAACTTAGTTGGGTTGTCACTGTGGTGCACATCTTTTATTCTATCATCCAAGAGACAGAGACAGGTGTACCTCTGTGAATTCCCAGGCTTTGTAGAAAGGCCCCCGTCCCAAATTAAATAAATAAATATATATATGTGTTCAACCAAAAAAAAAAAAAAAAGGAAGAAAAGAAGAAAGAAACATTATGAACTGTCTCCTTGTTTCTAGAAACTTGTTTTGATTTGCATTTCTCTGATGACTAAGCATATTGAACATTTCCTTAAGTGTCTTTCAGCCATTTTAGATTCCTCGGTTGAGTGTTCTCTGTTTAAGTCTGTTTACTCCATTTTGTGAATTGGATTATTTGTTCTTGAGATGACCAATGTCTTGAGTTCTTTGTATGTTTTGGAGCTCAGACCTCTGTCTGATGTGGGGTTAGTGAAGATCTTTTTCGTTTTGTCATGTTGGCCATTTCCTTTGCTTTACAGAAGAAGCTTTTCAGTTTCAGGAGGTCCCATTGATTAATTTTGTTTCTCTCAGAGTCCCTGCTACTGGAGTTAGATTTAGGAAGCGGTCTCCTGTGCTGATGCGTTCAAATGCGTTTGATATTTTTATTTTTATATTCTTTTATTGTGGATGAAGTCAATTATTTGAACTCTCAAATATTTTTATTGTTATTATCTCTCTATTTGTTTGTTTATTTGTGGTTTTTCAACATAGGGTTTCGTTGTGTACCCTTGTATGCCCTGGGACTCACTTTGTACACAAGAAAGACTGGCCTCAGACTCACAGAGAGCCATCTGCCTCTGCCTCCTAATGCTGGGATTAAAGGCAAAACAACCTTTTTTATATATTTATTTTTCTAATCATTTATTTTATCGGCATTGGTGTTTTGCCTGCATGTATGTCTATCTGAGGGTGTCAGATCTTGGAGTTACCGACAGCTGTTAACTGCCATGTGGGTGGTAGGAATTGAACCTGGGTCCTCTGGAAGAGCAGTCAGCACTCTTAACCACAGAGCCATCTCTCCAGGCCCCACCTTTTTTTTTTGAAAACAGGGTTTCTCTGTGTCACTTTGCCTGGCCTTGAATCTCAATCTGCAGAACAAGGGAGCCTTAAACTCACAGTGATCTGCCTGCCTTGGTCTCCCTGATCTTGGAGGTGTTTTTATCATCTCTCTCTCTCTCTCTCTCTCTCTCTCTCTCTCTCTCTCTCTCTCTGTCTGGCTATCTAGCTATCTATCCATTCATTTATTAGTTTATGTATTTATTTATTTTTTGGTTGTTGTTGTTGTTTTCTGAGACAGGATTTCTCTCTAGCTTTGGAGTCTGTCCTGGATCCAGACCTGGTCACAGCTGTACTGGAAAATAAAATAAAACAAACAAACAAACAAAAACAAAAACAAAGCAAAGCAAAGCAAAAGCCAGGCAGGACTGTATGGTTGACCTTCCCTTTTCCCCTCCCCCATGGGCTCCTCAGAGGCGGTGCGGCCTCCTGCAGGGAATCCACAGAGCCTCTGCCCAAGGCTCTCCAGGGAACCCACTCTCTCCCTTTCCCCCAGCCCCAGGGCTGCCGGCCACATCTATCTCAGGCATAGGTGGCGGGCACTCTGGCTATCCGAGACGTGACAGACACAGATACACAGAAGCAGGGAGGAACGGTGCCCACTCTCTCACTAGATGCAGGCATGCAGGAGGAACAATGAAAGAATGAGAACTGGAGAGATGGAATTTCTGGAATGTCCAGAAACCACATGGTGGGGATCTAGTGACCTCTTCTGGTGACAGGGAGTACAGCACAGATTTGGGTTCTTGTGCTCCTGAGATGTAACCCCCACAAGGCAGCAGCTCATAAGTGATTGTAAATCCAGTTTCACACGACTGCACATAAAATAAAGTTAAATAAATCATAAAAAATTCTTTAAAAATTTGAAATTAAAATAAGTTCCACACAACCGGAAAGACTGTCTCAAATAAAAGTAAAATAAAATGTTCTAAAATAGGACAACTTCCCTGCCCCCCCCACCCCCACAGGGACACACTTGGTGCAGACCAAGAGATACAAACAAAATTTGAAATTAAACTAAATTTACAAGAAACTGAGCCTGGTTATTGTGGTGCACATCTTTTATTCTATCATCAAAGAGACAGAGGCAGGTGGACCTCTGTGAATTCCCAGGCTTTATAGAGAGGCCCCCAACCCAAATAAAAAAAAAAACATATATAAAAGTTTAACCAAACACCACCCCTTCCCCCAAAAAAAAGGAAGGAAGGAAAGAAGAAGGAGACATTATAAACTGTCTCCTTGGTCCTAGAAACTGGATCATGGGAATTTAGGACCTATGAGACAGTGCACGAGTCTTGTGATCTCACTTGGTAGATGAGTCTGGATTTTAACTCACAGATGTCCTTCTGCCTGTGTCTCCCACGTGCTGGGATAAAGGGTTCCCTAATTCTTGAATGGCATACTGAAAGTAGTTATTTCTACTTGGTTTGCGTTTGATTTTTTTTTAAACAATCCATGCCTACTTATTTATTTATTTTTGGTTTTTCACGACAGGGTTTCTCTGTAGCTTTGGAACTAACCCTTGTAGACCAGGCTGGCCTCAAATTCACAAAGATCCACCTGCCTTTGCCTCCCAAGTGCTGGGATTAAAGGAATGTGCCACCACTACCCGCCTTTGTTTCTTTTATTTATTTTTGTTAAGCTCTACGTTTTTCTTTCCTCTCTTTCCATGCCTTCCCTTCAACCCTCTCCCAAGGTTCTGGCTATGACAAACAATGCTGCTATGAGCATAGTTGAGCCCATGTCCTCGTGGCACAATTGAGCATCCTTTACATATATACCTAAACGTGGTATTGCTGGGTCTTGAGGAAGGTTGTTTCCTAATTTTCTGAGAAATCGCCACACTGACATCCAGAGGGGGCGGTACCAGCTTGCATTCCCACCAGCGATGCAGGAGAGTTCCCTTTTCCCCACATCCTCTCCAGCATAAGTTGTCATCAGTGTTTTAGATCTTGGCCATTCTTACAGGTATAAAGTGGAATCTCAGAGCTGTTTTGATTTACATATCTCTGATGACTAAGGGTGTTGAACATCTCCTTAAGTGTCTTTCAGCCATTTTAGATTTCTCGGTTGAGAGTTCTCTGTTTAGGTCTGTACCTCCATGTTGTGAACTGGATTATTTGTTCTTGAAATGACCAATGTCTTGAGTTCTTTGTATATTTTGGAGATCAGACCTCTGTCTGATGTGGGGTTAGTGAAGATCTTTGCCCATTCTGTAAGGCCGTCGTTTTGTCTTGTTGGCCATGTCCTTTGCTTTACAGAAGAAGCCTTTCAGTTTCACGAGGTCCCATTGATTAATTTTGTTTCTCTCAGAGTCTGTGCTACTGGAGTTAGATTTAGGAAGTGGTCTCCTGTGCCGATGCGTTCAAATGCTTTTTTTTAAAAAATAAATATTTATTTATTATGTATACAATATTCTTTCTGTGTGTATGTCTGAAGGCCAGAAGAGAGCACCAGACCCTATTACAGATGGTTGTGAGCCACCATGTGGTTGCTGGGAATTGAACTCAGGACCTTTGGAAGAGCAGGCAATGCTCTTAACCGCTGAGCCATCTCTCCAGCCCCCGTTCAAATGCTTTTGATATTTTTATTTTTATATTTTTTTTATTGTGGATGAGGTCAATTATTTGAACTCTCAAATATTTTTATTGTTATTATCTGTTTGTTTATTTGTGGTTTTGCAACACGGGGTTTCCTTGTGTATCCTTGTATGCCCTGGGACTCACTTTGTAAACAAGACTGGCCTCAGACTCACAGAGATCTGCCTGCCTCTGCCTTCTAGTGATGGCATTAAAGGCGTACACTAAACACATTTTTTTTTTGAAAACAGGGTTTTTCTGTGTCACTTTGCCTGTCCTGAATCTCAATCTGCAGAACAAAGTAGCCTTAAACTCACAGTGATCTGCCTGCTTTGGTCTCCCTGATCTTGGAGGTGTTTTATCATCTATCTATCTATCTATCTATCTATCTATCTATCTATCTATCTATCTATCTATCTATCCATTCATTTCATTTATTAGTTTATTTATTTATTTTTTTGTTTTCTGAGACAGGGTTTCTCTCTAGCTTTCCTTCTTGCTTGCTTGCTTGCTTGATTTTTTTGCTTTCTTGCTCTCTTGCTTTTTTCCCCCTTCTTTTATTAGTTAGTTCTTGAGGCACGGTTTCTCTGTGTAACAGCCCTAGCTGTTCTCTCTCTCTCTCTCTCTCTCTCTCTCTCTCTCTCTCTCTCTCTCTCAAATATGTTTGGTTTTGTGTTTTGCTTTATGAGACAGGGTTTCTCTGCTGCTTTGGAGACTGTTGTTAAAACTAGCTCCTTTCTTGTAGACCAGGCTGTCCTAAAACTCCCAATGATCCTGTTTCTGCTAAATATGGAGCCAGTGCTCTTGAATGCCTTTGTCTGGTGAGGTCAAAAGCCACCCCCCCACACACAACCCCCCCCAACACACACACAAACCAAACACAGGCACAGGCACACCCAGAGACACATAAATAAACTTTTAAATTAAGAAGAGCCTGGAGAGCTAGTTTCGCGGCTCTTCCAGAGAAATTGGGTTCAATTCCCAGCACCTGCATGGCAGCTCATAGTGATTGTAAATTCAGTTTTTGGGTGATCTGACATCTTCAGACCATTGCACATAAAATAAAGTTAAGAAAATCATAAAAAAAATTCCTTAAGAAATTGAAATTTAACTAAGTCCCACACAATTGGAAACACTCTCAAATAAAAGTAAAATAAATGGAAAAGAATACAGTGCTAAGTGCAGTTATGAAAATGTTTTGAAATGTGATACCTTCCCTGTCTCCCCCACATACACAAGCCACACTGAGAGATTTAAATAAAATCTGGGTAATCATTTATGTATCTGGCCTATGTCAGAGGGGCAGGGGAAGCTGAAGCCTTGTCCTTTGGGCTCCAGGTTCTCAGTACTGCGTCAAAAACTCGAGTGTATAGTGAGCCCATGTCTGTCCTGCCGGCAGCACTCAGGAACTGGGAATACAAGGATCAGGAGATCATCTTCAACAACCCAGCAAGTGCAAACCATCCTGGTGGGAAAGAGACCCTCTAAAAGAAATCAATAAAATGACATTTTTATTTTTTTCTGTCGGAAGTGAAAATGTTCCAAATAATTCACTGCATCAGTATTCCTGGAAATGATATCAAAATCAGAATTTTTCTTTTTTTTTTAACATTTGATTTTATTCTTATTATTTTCATTTTTATTTTTTTGGTTTTTCGAGACAGGGTTTCTCTGTGGTTTTGGAGCCTGTCCTGGAACTAGCTCTTGTAGACCAGGCTGGTCTCGAAATCACAGAGATCCGCCTGCCTCTGCCTCCCAAGTGCTGGGATTAAAGGCGTGCGCCACCACTGCCTGGCGTAAATCAGAATTTTTCATATTATTCCATGGCTGTTGTAATTTTCTCTGTGGCAGACAGAGGCAGGCAGATCTCTGTGAGTTTGAGGCCAGCCTGGTCATCTACAGTTCCAGGACAGGTGCCAAAGCTAAGAGAATCCTTGTCTCAGAAAATTTTTTTCTCTGCGTCTCACGTGTCGTGTGTCTTTCTCTAAGCAGGCCCAGGAATCCTAAGCGCCTGTAGGTGATCTAGGAAATCTCCTGTAGCAGGGGCCCTGGCCTCCACTCCTGGCCCCTGAGGGCACCTGGTAAAAGTGAGAAGGCAGATTTCAGAGACTAGTAAAGTTCAAGGTCACCAGCCCTTCCCAACAGCTAGAACCTTTAAAGGGTGAGGCTACAACTTAATTGGCCTGCTTAGATATGGATATTTTTGTTGTGGTTTTTGTTTTACAGGGCAGGAACAGACATCCAAGTGGGAATTTTCCACAGCTGTTTTAATTTTCTCAGACTCGGTATTTAGTATGAGAAGTGGGGTGTGGGGTTGTACAAACACAACTACTGAAAAAGAACCCTAAGAAAGCAGGCCTCCCTCCCTCCCTCCCTCCCTCCCTCCCTCCCTCCCTCCCTCCCTCCCTCTCACCAAGCCATAATTGTGGCAGCCCCTTGGCCCACATAGTCCTTTCACTGATCAGTCAGACACACTCTTTTTTTATTTTTGAATTTTGGGTGAAATCAATTAATTGAGCTCTTAGATGATGATGATGATGATGATTATTATTAGTTTATTTGTGTTTTTTTTTTTTACATAGAGGTTCCCTGTGTCCCTGGAACTCACTTTGTAGACAAGGCTGGCCTCAGACTCACAGAGATCTAGCTGCCCCTGCCTCTACCTCTGCTTCCTAGTGCGGGAATTAAAGGCCTGTACTAAACACACTTTCCCCCCCTAAGTCAGGGTTTCTCTGTGTCTGTCGCTTTGCCTGTCCTAAAACTCACACTGCAGAACGAGGTGGCCTCAAACTCACAGCGATTTGCCTGTTTCTGCCTCTCCTGATTTCTGAGGGCTGAGAACTGAGAATAAAGAAATGTGCTGCCCAAAATATACTGCCGCTGCTGCAATTAAAAAAATAAATTAAAATAAAATAACCTGAGATAAACAAAGAAAAAAAGGAAAACACCTGTTTCTTCCTTCCTTCCTTCCTTCCTTCCTTCCTTCCTTCCTTCCTTCCTTCCTTCCTTCCTTCCTTTCTTTTTCCTTACTTGTTTTTTTTCTGTTTTCTTCTTTTATTATTATTATTTTTGGTGCAGGGTTTCTCTGTATAATACCTTTAACTCACTATATAAACCAGGCTGTCATCTTGGTAACATTATGGTTTTGTATTTTCTTATTTCTTGTCTGTAAATCAACAAATCAACATTTCTTCTCTCTCTCTCTCTCACACTCATTTAATTTATGTTTTATTTTATTTTTGGTTTGTGTTCTTGTTTTGATTTTCAAGGAAGGGTTTCTCTGTTGCTTTGGAGCCTGTCTTTGGAACTAGCTCTTGTCAACCAGGCTGGCTGGCCTCAAACTCCCAGAGATCCACCTGCCTCTCTGCCAGATATGGAACCAGTCATCTTGGTTAGTTCAAAAGCCACCCCATAAACACACACACACACACAACACACACACACACACACACACACACACACACACACACACAGGCACATCCAGAGAAACATATATATATTTTTTTTTTTGGTTTTTCGAGACAGGGTTTCTCTGTGGCTTTGGAGCCTGTCCTGGAACTAGCTCTGTAGACCAGGCTGGTCTCGAACTCACAGAGATCCGCCTGCCTCTGCTTCCCGAGTGCTGGGATTAAAGGCTTGCGCCACCACTGCCCTGCGATGCCCCTACTATAAAAATGGGTTTCAGAAACCGGCCTTTTGCCACAGTGTCAGAAGCCCAAACTCTGCCTGTGGTCTCAGCTAGCTGATAAGCTTCTGTGACTCGCGGTATGTTTGTATTTTTAAGTTTGTTTTTGGTTTATTAGACTTGGTGGTGTTCTCATCTTTGCACGACCCCCCCCCCTCGACCCAACATTTAAGTGTCTTTCAACCATTTTAGATCCCTCTGTTGAGAGTTCTCTGTTTAGGTCTGTACTCCATTTTTTAAAATTGGATTATTTGTTCTTTGGATGACCAATTTCTCGAGTTCTTTGTGTATTTTGGAGATTAGTGAAGATCTTTTCCCATTCTGTAAGGCCGTCGTTTTGTCTTGTTGGCCATGTTCTTTGCTTTACAGAAGCTTTTCAGTTTCAGGAGGTCTCACTTATTAATTGTTTCTCTCAGTGTCTGTGCTACTGGGGTTCTATTTAGCAAGCGTTCTCCTGTGCCAATGTGTTCAAGTGCATTTGATATTTTTATTTTTATATTCTTTTATTGTGGATGAAGTCAATTATTTGAACTCTCAAATATTTTTATTGTTATTATCTCTCTATTTGTTTGCTTATTTGTGGTTGTTCAACATAAGGTTTCGTTGTGTACCCTTGTATGCCCTGGGACTCACTTTGTAGACAAGACTGGCCTCAGACTCACAGAGAGTCATCTGCCTCTGCCTCCTAGTGCTGAGATTAAAGGCATGCACTAAACACCTTTTCTATATATTTATTTTCCTAATAATTTATTTATTTTCATTTTATTGGCATTGGTGTTTTGCCTGCATGTATGTCTATCTGAGGGTGTCCGATCTTGGAGTTACCGACAGCTGTTGACTGCCATGTGGGTGGTAAGGAATTGAACCTGGGTCCTCTGGAAGAGCAGTCAGAACTCTTAACCACAGAGCCATCTCTCTCCAGCCCTCACCTTTTTTTTTTTTTTTGAAAACGGGGTTTCTCTGTGTCACTTTGCCTGGCCTTGAATCTCAATCTGCAGAACAAGGGAGCCTTAAACTCACAGTGATCTGCCTGCCTTGGTCTCCCTGATCTTGGAGGTGTTTTTATCATCTCTCTGTCTGGCTATCTAGCTATCTATCTATCCATTTATTTATTTATTTATTTATTTATTTATTTATTTATTTATTTATTTTGTTTTCTGAGACAGGATTTCTCTCTAGCTTTGGAGTCTGTCCTGGATCCAGACCTGGTCACAGCTGTACCTGGAAACAAACCAAAACAAAAACAAAGCAAAGCAAAGCAAAAGCCAGGCAGGACTGTCTGGTTGACCTTCCCTTTCCCCCTCCCCCATGGGCTCCTCAGAGGCGGTGAGGCCTCCTGCAGGGAATCCACAGAGCCTCTGCCCAAGGCTCTCCAGGGAACCCACTCTCTCCCTTTCCCCCAGCCCCAGGGCTGCCGGCCACATCTATCTCAGGCGTAGGTGGCGGGCACTCTGGCTATCCAGGACGTGACAGACACAGACACACAGAAGCAGGGAGGAACGGTGCCCACTCTCTCACTAGATGCAGGCATGCAGGAGGAACAATGAAAGAATGAGAACTGGAGAGATGGAATTTCTGGAATGTCCAGAAACCACATGGTGGGGATCTAGTGACCTCTTCTGGTGACAGGGAGTACAGCACAGATTTGGGTTCTTGTGCTCCTGAGACCTACCCCAATTTAATACTGACATTATCCTATCATACCCTATATATCACATATAGGCTTGCTTGATATCACACACATACACTGCCTGCGTTTCTGCCTGACCCCTGTGAGAGAGCCTGGTACCTTCAGAAGACAGAAGATGGGGTGTGGGTCTGTCTGTCTGTCTATCTGTCCATCTATTCTTCCATAAAGTATTTATTCCTTTTTTGTTTGTTTTGTGACAGGGTTTCTCTCTAGTTCTCTCTAATTGAGTCAGTCCTGGAACTAGCTCTTGGAGACCAGAACGAGTGCTGGAATTAAAGGCGTGTCCCACCATTACCCGGTTAGAAGTCTTTTTAAAAAGTAGGCAATCAGAGCTACAAATTTCCTCATAGGACTGATTTTACTGTGTGCCAGGGTTTGTGTAGGGTTTTGCTTTCATTTTCTTGAGTGAATCTCCCCCCCCCCCCCCCCCCGTCTCTCTTATTCTAGAGATCTGTTTTGTCTTCCATGAGCTCTGAGGGGCACTTGGCTTGAGTGTGATACACACACAGACTTACTATTAAGGAAAGTTCAAGATCAAGATCCTTTCCTAACTCTGTGACCTTGCAACAGAGAAGTTTCAACGGGTGTGAAGGGTGTGCCTACTGACACTGGAATTCATTTGATCTGCTAGGCAGCAAATGCTATGGATTGTGTATGTGTGTGTCTCTGTTAGTTTAGGTGTCTTTCCAGTCAACGTCGGTGTAATTACCGTGCGTCTGTATATTCAGTGCTGTGATCCTTTCAAATGGTTGTGAAGGGAGCCCTAGCCTAGGAATGACTTCAGTGACGCGTTATTTTCCTTTCCTAACTCTGTGACCTTGCAACAGAGAAGTTTCAAAGGGTGTGAAGGGTGTGCCTACAGCTCCACTGGCCTTCCTTGACGTGTACAGCTGTTGCCTTTCCTGTCAACATTCTTGTTGGAGTTGGGAAATTGCTGATTTGAACTCAGCCAATTTCATGGAATAGCCCTGGCTGTCCCTGAACTCATTTTTATAGACCAGGCTGTCCTTTTGGTGACGTTCTATTTTTTTTTCTTCCTCTTATTTTTCTATCTGCAGTCAACATTGGTGTAAGGACTGTGCACCTGTATATTCACTGCTCTGATCCTTCCCTCCCTCCTTCCTTCCTTCCTTCCTTCCTTCCTTCCTTCCTTCCTTCCTTCCTCATATGTCTGCCCACTCACGAAAACCCAAAACTTTCTAGCCTCCCAACGCAATTAAAAATAACTAAAATTTTAGTAAACTGGCATTTAAAAAAGGAAGGCAGGCAGGCAGGCAGGCAGGCAGGCAGGCCTGGATGGTGGTTGTGAAGGGAGCCCTGGCCTAGTCATATCCTCTGCCATGACTGTAACTCAGGAGCTCTAAAGGGTCTGAGAAGCTGCTTTCATGCTTCTTCTGCTGGGCATTTATTTATTTATTTATTTATTTATTTATTTATTTATTTATCTGGCTTATGTTGGAGGGGAAGGGAAAGCCAAAGCCTTGTCCTATGGGCTCCACGCTCTTAGTAGTGTCTCATAAACTCGAGTGTGAGGGCCCATGTCTGTCATGTCAGCAGCACTCAGAAACTGAAAACACGAGGATCAGGAGATCATCTTCAGCAACTCAGCAAGTGCGAACCATCGTGGTGGGGAAACAGACCCTCTCCAAGAAATGACTAAAGTGACCTGTTTATTTTTTCTGTTCTAAGTGAAAATGTTCACAGCACATCACTATGACGATATTATTCCCGGAAATGAAATCCGAGTGGGATTTTTGAAACACTATTTTTATTTCATTATTATTATTGTTTTTTTTTTTTTTTTAAAAAAAACTATTCCACGTCTGTTTTAATTTTCTCTGACTCGGTATTTAGTCTGAGAAGTGTGGGCTGAGGGCGTGGGGAGTGGGGTGAAGAAAAAGAACCCCAAGCAAGCAAGCAAGCAAGCAAGCAAGCAAGCAGTGGCCATGGTGAAAGGAGACCTTAGATGGCAGGGAACTGCCGTTGCCGCCTCCCTCCCTCCCTTCCTCCCTCGGTCCCTCGGTCCCCCTCGGTCCCCCTCGGTCCCCCTCGGTCCCTCCCTCTCACCATGCCCTAATGGTTGCAGAAGCCCCTGGCCCATCTAGTCCTGTCACCGATCTGTCAGACACGCTCTTTGTTTCCCCGTGAGCGAGCGATCGATTCGCCTGCTTTCCTAGCTGCCTGTGGTCTCGGTCGTACTTTCGTTTTCGTAGCCCCGAATGTCCAGCCCGGCCCGCCGTTCACCGTGTTCGGGGGTGGGATGGGGAGGGGTGGGGGAACCGACAGGGGAGTTCCCTGTCCTGTTGTGGGCCCGTGCCACCTCCGGGCGTGAGCGTGGAAGGACGCTGTCACGCCAGAGAAGGTGAAGACGCCGCCGCCGCCGCGGTCGCGGCCGAACGAGCGAGCGAGCGAGCGATCTATGGCGGTCGGTTGTCGGGCGCCCCCTAGCGGTGGCCTTTTTCTGCAACGCTCCTGGTCCTCGGTCGTTGACGAGGACGGGGCGAAATGGCTTTTGTGAGGCGGAAAGAATGACGAGAGTCCCGGCCCGGCAGGCGGGTGTGTCCCGGAGTCGGTGTCGTGCTTGGGGACGGTCTCTGTGTAGGAGGTTGTGCCGGAAGAGTCACCCATGGGTGTGTGCGTTGGGGATGGAACCCAGTGACGGGACCAGCTGGAGAGGGTGCTGGGAGACTTGAGCGGGTCGACCAGAAGGCTTCAGTCGTTTGCGTACTCCCGCTAGGTGTCGGGTCCACCCGGGCCCAGGATCGGTGAAATACCTCGGCTTTAAAAGTTGCTTTTCCCTTGCTTTTTCTCTCTTCTAAAGAGCCCTGGGACCCGGCGAACCGAGGCCGAGAGGAGGCGATGGTTGATCCCGGCTTCCCCGCTGCCCCGTCACGGACTCGTTGGGGTCTCGGACCTTTTTTTTTTTTTTTTTTTTTTTTCCTTCCTCTTGCCAGGAACCCTCGGTCCTCAGCGGCGGGCCTTGCCATCCTGAGGCCCAGAGGAGGCCGTGGTCCCGGCTTCCTCGCCTCCCTGGTCCGGACTCTCGGAGCTTTTTTATTAGTTTTCTTCCTCTTGCCAGGAACCCTCGGTCCTCAGCGGCGGGCCTTGCCATGCTGAGGCCGAGAGGAGGCCGTGGTCCCGTCTTTCTCGCCTCCCTGGTCCGGACTCGTTGGTGTCTCGGAGTTCTCCCCCGCCCCTTTCTCCTGCCCTCGGTCTTGCGAGAGCCCAGCGGCGGGCCTCGTGTTCTCGAGGCCGAGAGGAGGTGGTGGTCCCGGCTCCCCTGTTCACTGGTCCCCGGTTTCTTGGACTCGAGATTCCCCCCCCCCAAGTTTTTCTTCTTGCCCTTCTCCATCCCTAGCGGCTGGTCGCAGGGTCCTCGGCCGGGAGGAGGCTGGGCGCCCGGCTTTCTGGCATGTCCACCTCGCTCTCTCGGTCCTTTCATGGTTATGAGGTCGACCAGTTGTTCCTTTGAGGGTCGGTTCTCTTGTTTATGGGGACATTTTTGGGACATTTCACCCAGCCTCACTTTCAGGAGTTCTGTGTGGTCTGTGAATGACTCCCCGTACCTGTTGCCATTCTTCTAATAATTGCTATCTGTCCTTATTGTACCTGCAGATAGGTGCTGACACGCTGTCCTTTAATTGGGTGACATTAAAGGACGCTAGGTGGCGGTCTCTCTTCCGAGCCTCACGGGGTATTATTTTTCTCTGTCTAGCCCAGCCCGTGTCTCGCTGCTGTGCTTTCCCGTGAGGCTTTTTGAGATGACCGGCTTCCTTGCCTTGCTTTTGCCCGTGGTGAAGCGTGTCAGGCGTCCCCGCTTCGTGGTTTGTCACCCGTTCTGTTTGGATGGTGGGACCCGTCTCTCGATGCTTCTCCCTTGCCATCCCGGTGCTTTTTTTTTTTTTTTTTTTTTTTTGCGGGCGGGGACCAGGTTGTGGAGCTCCCGAGTCTCCTCCATGGTCCTCTGCTCCCGTGTGCCTCCCGAGCGCACCGGTTTTTTTTTTTTTTACCTCCCCCTCCCAGCTTGTGGAGCTCCCGAGTCTCCATGAGTCCTTTTTGGGTTGAGGGTGGCCCGGCCCTTCTGCTGCCTCATGTTATGTGCCTCCCGAGTGCACTCCTCTTTTATTGGATTCCCCGTTGACCCCCCCCCACCGCTTATTTTGGTGTGAAGGGTTTTCTTTTTTTTTTTTTTTTTCTTTTTCTGTGGCATGTGTTGGGTCTGTGGTTGATCTCTCGCTCGATTCTTCCCGGTTCTGCTTTGTTGATCGATGTGGTGCGCTTGCCCTGTGTTCATTCGGGCCGGAGGCCTAAGCCGCGCCAGGCGAGGGACGGACATTCATGGCGAATGGCGGCCGCTCTTCTCGTTCTGCCAGCGGGCCCCTCGTCTCTCCTCCCCACCTTTACCGGTGGTGTGTGGAAGGCAGGGGTGCGGTTATCCGGCCCGAGCCCTGTGAAAGCCCCCCCGCACTCCTCGCTGTGGTTCGTGGGGGTTCCTGTGAGGCGCGCCGGGGGCTTTGTTCCCCGTTGCGCGTTTCGCTATGCCCACCGTGTGTGGGTCTGTTTGGCCCTCCTCCCTCCGAGCCGGGGGAGGGTCGGCTGATTGCCGCGTTACGTGCCCCTCCCGACCGGGCTCGTGTGCACGCGCCTTGCTTGCGATCCTCGTGGTGCTCCTGGAGCGTTCCAGGCCGATCTTCAGAGGTGCCCGGTTCTGAGTGGCGGTGGCATTTCCCGGTTCTCTGACGTGTATGCCTCCTGTGTGCGGTACGGCCATTAGCGGTGTTCCTCTGCGAGGTGTGTGATCCCGAGAATCAAGAAAAAAAGGGGGTCGAGGCGAGCGGGTAAGAGAGGCTCGCTGCGGTAAGATGGCTCTCTCACGGCCGTCTCGTGAGATCGGGCGAGCGGCCCACCACGCGCTGCCTTCTCCCGTAGGCGGTGAGCCGTTGGGTGGTGTTGAGCGGTCGCGGCCGGCCTTTTTAATTTTCTTCTCACCGTTAAAGGTGGTCCGTCGGTGACGGACTGAGAATTGCCTCCCCGCCTGGTGCAGACCCGGTGGGTGTTGCCGCAGAGGCAGGCCTGGCTCTCGGGGGACCTCTTGTGTAGTATGCTTTTTCTCGGTCCGGTCCCCCGTGTCCGCGAACGCTCAAGAGTACGCCCCGGAAAGGAAGAAAAATCCTTACCGATACCGCAGACCCCCCCGCCTCGCCGCGCTCGAGATCATCGAGCGGTGTGTGTGTCGCTTCCCCTGCTCTTGCGCTGCCGCGACCGGAGGCTCGTCGGGCCGGGTCCGTCCCGCCCGCCCTCAGTGAGAAAAAGTGCCTTCTCTAGCGATCCGATGAAGAGAGGGCGTGCTTGGGGTCGCCCCGGCACGCCCCGACCGCCCGATGCGCGTAGCTTCGGCCGGGTGCCCCTCGCCGCGTCCCGTCTTTGGGGGGGGAAACCCGAGCGTTTGTGTCACCCGCTGCGGCCCGCGCCTCCTCGCTCCGAGTCCGGGGAGGAACCACGCGGGGCAAGAGAGCGTGTCGTGGACTCGGCTGGCGTGCCGTGTCGGAGCCTGGGACGTGTTACCCGTGGCGGGGAAAGAAGGGGGCGCGTGCGCGCACGCCCGAGTGCCGCGGGACCCCGATTCCCCCGCTCCCCCGAGGGTGCGTACGCGCCTCGGTCGGGGCGCGGAGCCGAGCGGGAAGGGCGGGGCTGGGTGGCGGTGGGCTCCCGGGCCCCACCCGTCCACCGTCCGTGCCCGCCGCGAGCGGTCCCTCCCGCGCTTCCCCGTCTTTGCCGTTCCCGCGGACCGCGGCCTCGTCGCGCGCGTCGCGTGCGTGCGTCGCTCGTGTTGTGTGCCGTGTGGAGGTCGCCTCGCTCCCCCTCCCCGGCAGCGTTCCCACGGTTGGGGAGCAGCGGTTGACCCGTCCCTCCTCGGGGTCGGGGATCCGGTTCTGGCTTTGCGGGGTCGTGACC
>NW_027460996.1:140000-154210 GCF_037038515.1 Microtus pennsylvanicus
AATAAATTCATCGAATGGCTGCCAACAGCATTTCATTGAGAAGAGATTCCACATTTTATGCTGTACAGTTACTTAGATAGATAGATAGATAGATAGATAGATAGATAGATAGATAGATAAAGAGAGGCCTGTGAACTGGGGTGGGGTGTGGCTTCTCAGGTCACCTCAGGTCAGGGAGGGGCTGAGGAGTGTCCCATTGGCCTTGACAATAGGCACGAGTCAGACGTTAATGTCAGGGCAGGGCCTGAGAGTTCCTCAAAGGGAATGAATGGAGACCCTTGCTTACCTAAGAAATGCCTGACCTTGGAAAAGGACTTGCGGAAAGCGGGCGGGCCCTTGAAACTGTGGTTTCACGTCTTACTAGAAAGCTCCCTCTTGGAAGGGAAAGTCATCTTGATATCTTACTCTTTTCCCAAGGATACCCTACTTACCCTTACCCTTCTGATCATTCTTACTGAATTAAGTCTTCCACTGCAAATAAATAAATAAATGAAGTGGGTGGGTGAGTGAGTGAGTGAGTGAGTAAGTAAGTAAGCAAATACGTGGATGGATGAACAAATAAATACAAAGTTTGCTGTTGTTGACTGACTTTTGATTTCATAATGAATCTCTCCCTCTCTCTCTCTCTCTCTCTCTCTCTCACACACACACACACACACACACACACACACACACACACACACACAAACACTAAATATACAATAAAAGGAAGCATAACACCTTTACTCGGTGGGCAGAGTGAACTCTGAAAGTTTTCCAGGCGGGGGGGGGGGGGGGGAGAGACAGAATATAAGAACAAAATGAGAAAAAAGGAAAAATAGTGTTGGCTGGCTGGACGGCTTTCAGTTCCCTGACAGAAATGAGCACATTGTGGAGGAAACACAAAGTTGTTACACTATGTGGGTGTGATGAGGAGAGATTGTGAGTGAGTGTCCTTTCAGAACAAAGTTAGTCCCATAGTTGATGAAATTCATTATCCCAAAACTTCAGCAGAATATATCCCAAGTTTGCAAATGTGTGATCAGCTTGTGACAGGTTGGGCTGGAGATGCTGAGAACTGGGGAGCCCTCAATGCAAGAGCAGACACTCATTCCCATGAAGAGGGAGAGAGAGAGGGAGGGAGGGATCATTCATTCCTATACTCAAGTTTAAAGAAAGATGAGTGGCTATCTATGGAGAGACCACTCACAGATATGAAAAATCATTTCCTAAAAATCAAATTTCTCAGTCAGTATGCAACTGCTATGGTGCTTCTCCTAGATAGAGCAAAACACACAAACAAACAAACTGATTCCTTGATCTAGAGCCACAGTGCACATGCTGTGGAAAAGGGGACATGGCCAACTTGAATCACAATATTCATCAGAGCATGAAAAGAGCGTAAAAAGGACACAGAGGAGAGATAATTGTGGTCCTTCCTTCCTCCCTCCCTCCTTCCCTCAGGAAGTGACTAACAGATGAGACTTTGTCCAAGCAGGTTCTGTCTGAAATATCAGACTTGAGTTTCCCCCCTCTGTGGGTATTAGTTAATCAGTCCTCCCTTCTTTCTGTAGGAAGGTGGTGCATGTCTCTCAGAAGTTACCTGGTTTCCTCTGCACAAGGTGAACCAGGGAAAAGCTTTCTAAGCCTTATTCAGACCTATAGAGGCTGCGCTGTGACTTCAGAGACCTCAGGGAGGAGTATAGGGCTGGGTGGGTGGGTGCTTGATGCTTCAGACTCATGTCATTGAAGGACATAACATAGTCTGGATTCACAGAGATTCACAACACAGAGCCATTGTCACTTACTAACAGCCTAGGACACCCAGAGCTAACAAGAAATTGCAGTCTCAGCCGGGCTTTAATCACAGCACACACACAGATCTCTGTGAATTCAAAGATGGCCTGATTTACAGAGTGAGTTTTAGGACAGCCCAAGATACACAAAGAAACCCTTTCTTGAAAAACAAAGCAAAACAGCAAAAGAAAGAAAGAAAGAAAGAAAGAAAGAAAGAAAGAAAGAAAGAAAGAAAAGGAAAGGAAAAAGAAAAAAATGGCAGTCTCTTTCCACTCTTTCCTCCATTGGCTCTTAAAGAGCTCTCAAGCTGAACTGGAGACCATGGTGTCACTCAAAACTGGGAAGCCAGAAACCTTAGGGGGGTCACAGGAGTCGGACTGACTGCAGCACTTGATGCCTCAACCCTGCTAATGGCTGTGATATAAGGCATGGTAAAATACGGGCTTTGGCAGAGCGCTACTCCCCTTTCTCTATTATTATTGCTACACAACGAAAAGGACCGGGGGGGGGGGAGGGGGATGATGTGCAGTCAGTGCTGGTATTGAAATCTCACTGACTCCTTCCGCACTCCTTGTCAATTCCCGACTTTGTCAAATCAACTATCGTGAATCTTTGATGTGGGTTGGCCCTTTAGGAACTCAGAGAAACAAGACAGACAGACCTGTTTCATCCCAGAAACCTCCCAGTTCCTGAGCCCTAGCCCTGGAAGTCTCAAAGCCATCACATCCAGAAATCTCTCTAGTCCCTGCTAGTGGTGAACTCACTTCATCTTCCCCAGGACCACTAATTATTTCTCCATGTTTTCCTGTGAGATCTGAGGCCAGCTTTCTTCTTCCTCCCTCTGGCCTCTCCACGAACGATCTCCATTCTCTAGACAACATGTCTAGAACCGAGTCTTATAGGCACCGAGAGAGTGTGTCTTGAGGGCAGTTGGCGTTTCTAGGACACGAGTGACATCACAAAATTCCGAGAGCTCTCTGGGATACCGTGGAATTTCCAGAGAAGGGACAGCTGATGTCGTGAGGCACGGCCTTTACCTCCTTGCTGATATTTCTCCCCGAACTGACCGACCGACCGACCGACCAACCGGAACCTGAGGTTTCCTTTCCAGGAGTCTCTCCTCCGACACAGAGGGAGCCATTCAGGATTTCCTCCTTCCAAAACCAGAAATTTCTCTCTGCTTCATTAATATCTTCTCACTACTTCCTGAACCCATGGGGAGTTAGTTAGTTGAACACTCACTTTTTCATGAATGACCCTTCCTCCCTCTCCTGAACATCTCATATTACTGATTCATACTCAGTAAAACAGTAATATGAGAAATTAGGCCAGGAGGACACGGAAGATGAGGGTTGAGTCTTCTGAAGTGAACAAGCACTTAGGGAAGGCTAAACTTAAGGGAATTTGACTCTGAGTGGCAAGACATGAATAGCTGCTGCCAAGGCACAGATACAGGCACCAACTGGGCCCTCGGCATCCTCCTGCATCATCAGAGCTGTGTGAGGGGCCGTGTTCAACAGGAGAGGGCATTTTCGAGGACAGCACTGTTTTCTTTTTCTTCTTTCTTTCTTTCTTTCTTTTTTTTTTTTTTTTTTTTTTTTTTTCGAGACAGGGTTGTTCTGTAGTTTTTTTGTTTTTTTTTTGGAGCCTGTCCTGGAACTAGCTCTTGTAGACCAGGCTGGTCTTGAACTCACATGCTTTCTTTTTTTTTTTTTCTATTGGATATTTTTGGCTTCTTTGGTTTTTTTTTTTTTTTTCGGGTTTTTTTTTTTTTTTTTTTTTTTTTTTTTTGGTTTTTTTTGAGACAGGGTTTCTCTGAGGCTTTGGAGCCTGTCCTGGAGCTAGCTCGGTAGACCAGGCTGGTATTTTTGGCTTCTTTATCAAAGATCAGGTGTTCGAAGATGTGTGGATCGATATCCGGGTCTTCTATTCGGTTCCATTGGTCCTCCTGTCTGTTCTTATGCCAGGACCAGGCTGTTTTCAGAACTGTAGCTTACAGAGTGTTCTTGCAGGTGGGGCACAGAAGAGGTTAATTACGGTACCTTAGTTCTTCTGCTTTTCTAGCAGATCGGAGCACAGCTGACAGGAATCCAGTAGAGATGGTGTCAAGGTTCACACTGACACTAACAGCGGTAACTTGAGCAGGATTTGTGATCCACATGAAATTTGCAATGAATTGCAGCAAATCTGTGACACTCTAACTCGCTCAGGCTCAGTATCTGAACATACAGATGTTTGCAATGATCACTGGCTTCAGGATTTTTTTTTTTGTTGTTGTTGTTGTTGTTGTTTTGTTTTTCCACGAGACAGGGTTTCCCTGTAGCTGAAGTTTAATGGCCTGGTGTTTTTGTGACTTACTGCTTCAAAGAACTTCTCCATTTCTTTATCCCTAAGGGAAAAGAAATATAATCACTAAATACTTCTTAAAAACCATTCTTCCTTGAAATATATAGACCACTGAGAATAATCCTTGACAGAATGGGAATACAAAATCCTTATCACACCACTTTAAGATTCAATTGAACAGAAAACATGTTGTTCTGTACTGAAGCTCTGAGGTCCCATCTTATGAATAGGCTGTTTAGGACCAACTTACTTGAAGACATCTGGAAAGAAGCTGTGTAATGACATTCCTCCTAAGACTCACTTCCAAGTTTTAGAACTTTGTAGATAATACACATTTAAGCATAAGGGTGCCTACCCTACCCATTTTCTGATTCAAGTAATGTTCTCATCATTCAGTGATTTCTCCTCCCTTTTTCTTTTGGGGAGTGGCATGATTAGATCAGGAAAAGAAGGATGTGTGTGGCAAGTCGGTGCCCACTCAGAGTCACCCACACATTTGAGGACAGAACAGAGAAACAAGATCGGCCGGGGGGGGGAGGGGAGAATTCTGCTGAATGAAATTAGAGTTATGGATGGCTGCCAGCTATCTCTTGGCTTCTGTAAGTACAGGAACTCAACAAAGACAGAAACATGCCAGACAGGAGGTTTTGGTAAAAATCTGAACTGAACTGAATAGAAACTGGCTATTACGTATTAGTGTTTTCAGAGTTATGTCTGAGGAACCTTCTACTTAAATGAAATAAAACCAAATCCTTTCAAACATCCAGGTGTCCTCTAAGGGGGCATGGAAAACAAAACAAAACAAAAAGATAAGAGGGATTTTAGTTGTTCCAAAAACCATCAGGAACAAAACTTCCCCAGGAGAATAGCAAGAGTTCATTGGGCAACTGTCCGTCTCCTGTTGCATCGTTTCAAGTTTTTCTAACTTGAGACTGGATGGTGTCAGCTGTAAGATTTTCATCTTTTACGCTTGAATTCACTCATTGCAAAAAAAAAAACCCCTTATTTATTTTTTTATTTCACATTTTAACTTGATTTTTTTTCTTTTTTGAGACAGGAATTGGCTTTTTATTTATGCTCCAGACAATCTGTCTCACTACATGGCCCAGGACTTCTTCTTTCTGAACACTTCTGTTGCAATTACAATCTTTTTTTTGAAAAAATTATTTATTTATTTATTATGTATACAGCATTCCTTCCATGCATGACTGCAGGCCAGAAGACCCCATTACAGATGGTTGTGAGCCACCATATCGTTGCTAGGAATTGAACTCAGGACCTTTGGAAGAACAGTCAGTGCTCTTAACCTCTGAGCCATCTCTACAGCCCCTGAAAATATAATCTTAAAAGAAAAAGTAAAATTAAAATGAATGGCCTGGCATTAACAAAGACAAAAAAAAAAAAAAAAAAAAAGAAAAAGAAAAAGAAAAAGAAAAAAAACCCTGCATTTTCTTGCTTGCTTTTTTTTTTCTCTTCTTTTATTATTTTTTGAGGCACGGTTTCTCTGTGTAACAGCCCTAGCTGTCCTGGAACTCAGTTTATAGACCAGGCTGTCTTGTTGGTAACGTTCTCTTTTTATTCTTATTTCCTATCTGTAAATCCACATTTCTCTCTCTCTCTCTCTCTCTCTCTCTCTCTCTCTCTCTCTCTCTCTCTCTCTCTCGCTTTCTCTCTCTCTCAATTTATTTATTTTTTTGTTTGGTTTTGTGTTTTGCTTTATGAGACAGGGTTTCTCTGCTGCTTTGGAGACTGTTCTTGGAACTAGCTCCTTTCTTGTAGACCAGGCTGGCCTAAAACTTCCAGAGATCCTGCCTCTGCCAGATATGGAGTCAGTGCTCTTGAATGCCTTCATCTGGTGAGGTCAAAATATACCCCCCCACACACACACCAAACACAAACACAGGCACAGGCACACCCAGAGACACATAAATAAACTTTTCAATTAAGAGCCTGGAGAGCTAGTTTGGCGGCTCTTCCTGAGAAATTGGGGTCAATTCCCAGCACCTGCATGGTTAAATAAATCATAAAAAAAATTCTTTAAGAAATTGAAATTAAACTACACAACTGGAAACACTGTCTCAAATAAAAGGAAAATAAAATGTAAAAGAGTGCAGTGCTAAGTGCAGTTATGAAAATGTTTGGAAATATGACACCTTCCCTGTCTCCCCCACATACACAGGCACACCGAGAGAGGTTTAAATAAAATTTGAAATTGGCTGGGCAGTGGTGGTGGCACATGCCTTTATTCCCAGCACACATGGGGCAGAGGCAGGTGAATTTCTTGGGAGTTGGAAGCCAGCCTGGTCTACAAGAGCTAGTTCCAGATCAGCTAGGACTGTTTCCCAGGGAAACCCTGTCTCGAAAAACAAAACAAAAAAATTAAAATTGAAGTAAATGTACAAGCCAAAGCTACAGGCCCTGGCCTCCACTCCTGCCCCTGAGGGCACCCGGTAAAAGTGAGAAGGCAGATTTCAGAGACTAGTAAAGTTCAAGGTCACCAGCCCTTCCTAACAGCTAGAACTCCTTGCTGAACCATTAAAGGGTGAGTCTAAGGAGGGCAGTGGTGGCGCACGCCTTTACTCCTAGCACTCGGAGGCAGAGGCAGGCAGATCTCTGGGAGTTCCAGGACAGGCACCAAAGCTACAGAGAAACCTTGTCTCAAAAAACCAATAATATAATATAATATAATATAATATAATATAATATAATATAATATAATATAATATAATATAATATAATATAATATAAAGGGTGAGGCTACAACTTGATTGGTCTGCTTAGATATGCATTTTTAAAATTTTTTTTGGTTTTTTTAGATATGCATATTTTTGTTAGAGTCGTTTTTGTTTTACTGGGCAGGAAAAGATATCCAAGTGGAAATTTTTCCACAGCTGCTTTAATTTTCTCAGACTCTGTATTTAGTATGAGAAGTGGGGTAGGTTGTACAAACACAACTACTGAAGAAAAGAAACCCCAAGAAAGCAAGTGAGTGGTTGCCATGGTGAAATGTCTTTGAAAGGCATTTAGGTGACTGGGAACTGCCCTTGCTGCCTCCCTCCTTTCCTCACTCTCACCAATCCATAATTGTGGCAGCCCCTTGGCCCACATAGTCCTTTCACTGATCGGTCAGACACACTCTTTGCTTTATTTTTTAATTTTTGAATTATGGGTGAAGTCAATTCATTGAGCTCTTAGATTATTATTATTATTATTATTAATTTATTTGTGGTTTTTCTACATAGGGATTCCCTGTGTATGCTTGTTTGCCCTGGAACTCACTTTGTAGACAAGGCTGGCCTCAGACTCACAGAGATCTAGCTGCCCCTGCCTCTACCTCTGCCTGCTAGTGCCGGAATAAAAGGCCTGTACTAAACACATGTTTAGTTTCTCTGTGTCTGTCGTCTCTTTGCCTGCAGAACAAGGTAGCCTCAAACTCACAGCGATCTGCCTGCCTCTGCCTCTCCTGATCTCTGAGGGCTGAGAACTGAGAATAAAGAAATGTGCTGCCCAAAATATACTGCTGCTGCTGCTGCTGCAATTAAAAAAAAAATAAATTAAAATAAAATAACCTGAGATAAACAAAGAAAAAAGGACAACACCAGTTTTTCTTCCTTCTTTTCTTCCTTCCTTCCTTCCTTGTTTTTTTTTTTTTGTTTTCTTCTTTTATTATTTTTTTGGTACAGGGTTTCTCTGTATAATACCTTTAACTCACTATATAAACCAGGCTGTCATCTTGGTGACATTATGGTTTTGTTTCTTATTTCCTGTTTGATCATTTCTTCTCTCTCTCTCTCTCTCTCTCTCTCTCTCTCTCTCTCTCTCTCACACACACACACACACACACACACACACACACACACACAGATTTAATTTATGTTTTTTATTTTTGTTTGTGTTTTTGTTTTGATTTTCAAGGCAGGGTTTTCTCTGTTGCTTTGGAGCCTGTCTTTGAAACTAGCTCTCGTCGACCAGACTGGCCTCAAACTCCCAGAGATCCACCTGCCTCTCTGCCAGATATGGAACCAGTCCTTTTGAATGCTTTCATCCTTCCTGGTCTTTAAAAATTTGAAATGAAACTAAGTTCTACACAACTGGAAAGACTCAAATAAAAGTTAAATAAAATGTTCTGAAATAGGACACCTTCCCTGCCCTCCCCACAAGGTCACACTTGGTGCAGACAGACCAAGAGATACAAACAAAATTTGAAATTAAACTAAATGTACATGAAACTAACAGAATGAGATACCAAAAACTTAGTTGGGTTGTCACTGTGGTGCACATCTTTTATTCTATCATCCAAGAGACAGAGACAGGTGTACCTCTGTGAATTCCCAGGCTTTGTAGAAAGGCCCCCGTCCCAAATTAAATAAATAAATATATATATGTGTTCAACCAAAAAAAAAAAAAAAAGGAAGAAAAGAAGAAAGAAACATTATGAACTGTCTCCTTGTTTCTAGAAACTTGTTTTGATTTGCATTTCTCTGATGACTAAGCATATTGAACATTTCCTTAAGTGTCTTTCAGCCATTTTAGATTCCTCGGTTGAGTGTTCTCTGTTTAAGTCTGTTTACTCCATTTTGTGAATTGGATTATTTGTTCTTGAGATGACCAATGTCTTGAGTTCTTTGTATGTTTTGGAGCTCAGACCTCTGTCTGATGTGGGGTTAGTGAAGATCTTTTTCGTTTTGTCATGTTGGCCATTTCCTTTGCTTTACAGAAGAAGCTTTTCAGTTTCAGGAGGTCCCATTGATTAATTTTGTTTCTCTCAGAGTCCCTGCTACTGGAGTTAGATTTAGGAAGCGGTCTCCTGTGCTGATGCGTTCAAATGCGTTTGATATTTTTATTTTTATATTCTTTTATTGTGGATGAAGTCAATTATTTGAACTCTCAAATATTTTTATTGTTATTATCTCTCTATTTGTTTGTTTATTTGTGGTTTTTCAACATAGGGTTTCGTTGTGTACCCTTGTATGCCCTGGGACTCACTTTGTACACAAGAAAGACTGGCCTCAGACTCACAGAGAGCCATCTGCCTCTGCCTCCTAATGCTGGGATTAAAGGCAAAACAACCTTTTTTATATATTTATTTTTCTAATCATTTATTTTATCGGCATTGGTGTTTTGCCTGCATGTATGTCTATCTGAGGGTGTCAGATCTTGGAGTTACCGACAGCTGTTAACTGCCATGTGGGTGGTAGGAATTGAACCTGGGTCCTCTGGAAGAGCAGTCAGCACTCTTAACCACAGAGCCATCTCTCCAGGCCCCACCTTTTTTTTTTGAAAACAGGGTTTCTCTGTGTCACTTTGCCTGGCCTTGAATCTCAATCTGCAGAACAAGGGAGCCTTAAACTCACAGTGATCTGCCTGCCTTGGTCTCCCTGATCTTGGAGGTGTTTTTATCATCTCTCTCTCTCTCTCTCTCTCTCTCTCTCTCTCTCTCTCTCTCTCTGTCTGGCTATCTAGCTATCTATCCATTCATTTATTAGTTTATGTATTTATTTATTTTTTGGTTGTTGTTGTTGTTTTCTGAGACAGGATTTCTCTCTAGCTTTGGAGTCTGTCCTGGATCCAGACCTGGTCACAGCTGTACTGGAAAATAAAATAAAACAAACAAACAAACAAAAACAAAAACAAAGCAAAGCAAAGCAAAAGCCAGGCAGGACTGTATGGTTGACCTTCCCTTTTCCCCTCCCCCATGGGCTCCTCAGAGGCGGTGCGGCCTCCTGCAGGGAATCCACAGAGCCTCTGCCCAAGGCTCTCCAGGGAACCCACTCTCTCCCTTTCCCCCAGCCCCAGGGCTGCCGGCCACATCTATCTCAGGCATAGGTGGCGGGCACTCTGGCTATCCGAGACGTGACAGACACAGATACACAGAAGCAGGGAGGAACGGTGCCCACTCTCTCACTAGATGCAGGCATGCAGGAGGAACAATGAAAGAATGAGAACTGGAGAGATGGAATTTCTGGAATGTCCAGAAACCACATGGTGGGGATCTAGTGACCTCTTCTGGTGACAGGGAGTACAGCACAGATTTGGGTTCTTGTGCTCCTGAGATGTAACCCCCACAAGGCAGCAGCTCATAAGTGATTGTAAATCCAGTTTCACACGACTGCACATAAAATAAAGTTAAATAAATCATAAAAAATTCTTTAAAAATTTGAAATTAAAATAAGTTCCACACAACCGGAAAGACTGTCTCAAATAAAAGTAAAATAAAATGTTCTAAAATAGGACAACTTCCCTGCCCCCCCCACCCCCACAGGGACACACTTGGTGCAGACCAAGAGATACAAACAAAATTTGAAATTAAACTAAATTTACAAGAAACTGAGCCTGGTTATTGTGGTGCACATCTTTTATTCTATCATCAAAGAGACAGAGGCAGGTGGACCTCTGTGAATTCCCAGGCTTTATAGAGAGGCCCCCAACCCAAATAAAAAAAAAAACATATATAAAAGTTTAACCAAACACCACCCCTTCCCCCAAAAAAAAGGAAGGAAGGAAAGAAGAAGGAGACATTATAAACTGTCTCCTTGGTCCTAGAAACTGGATCATGGGAATTTAGGACCTATGAGACAGTGCACGAGTCTTGTGATCTCACTTGGTAGATGAGTCTGGATTTTAACTCACAGATGTCCTTCTGCCTGTGTCTCCCACGTGCTGGGATAAAGGGTTCCCTAATTCTTGAATGGCATACTGAAAGTAGTTATTTCTACTTGGTTTGCGTTTGATTTTTTTTTAAACAATCCATGCCTACTTATTTATTTATTTTTGGTTTTTCACGACAGGGTTTCTCTGTAGCTTTGGAACTAACCCTTGTAGACCAGGCTGGCCTCAAATTCACAAAGATCCACCTGCCTTTGCCTCCCAAGTGCTGGGATTAAAGGAATGTGCCACCACTACCCGCCTTTGTTTCTTTTATTTATTTTTGTTAAGCTCTACGTTTTTCTTTCCTCTCTTTCCATGCCTTCCCTTCAACCCTCTCCCAAGGTTCTGGCTATGACAAACAATGCTGCTATGAGCATAGTTGAGCCCATGTCCTCGTGGCACAATTGAGCATCCTTTACATATATACCTAAACGTGGTATTGCTGGGTCTTGAGGAAGGTTGTTTCCTAATTTTCTGAGAAATCGCCACACTGACATCCAGAGGGGGCGGTACCAGCTTGCATTCCCACCAGCGATGCAGGAGAGTTCCCTTTTCCCCACATCCTCTCCAGCATAAGTTGTCATCAGTGTTTTAGATCTTGGCCATTCTTACAGGTATAAAGTGGAATCTCAGAGCTGTTTTGATTTACATATCTCTGATGACTAAGGGTGTTGAACATCTCCTTAAGTGTCTTTCAGCCATTTTAGATTTCTCGGTTGAGAGTTCTCTGTTTAGGTCTGTACCTCCATGTTGTGAACTGGATTATTTGTTCTTGAAATGACCAATGTCTTGAGTTCTTTGTATATTTTGGAGATCAGACCTCTGTCTGATGTGGGGTTAGTGAAGATCTTTGCCCATTCTGTAAGGCCGTCGTTTTGTCTTGTTGGCCATGTCCTTTGCTTTACAGAAGAAGCCTTTCAGTTTCACGAGGTCCCATTGATTAATTTTGTTTCTCTCAGAGTCTGTGCTACTGGAGTTAGATTTAGGAAGTGGTCTCCTGTGCCGATGCGTTCAAATGCTTTTTTTTAAAAAATAAATATTTATTTATTATGTATACAATATTCTTTCTGTGTGTATGTCTGAAGGCCAGAAGAGAGCACCAGACCCTATTACAGATGGTTGTGAGCCACCATGTGGTTGCTGGGAATTGAACTCAGGACCTTTGGAAGAGCAGGCAATGCTCTTAACCGCTGAGCCATCTCTCCAGCCCCCGTTCAAATGCTTTTGATATTTTTATTTTTATATTTTTTTTATTGTGGATGAGGTCAATTATTTGAACTCTCAAATATTTTTATTGTTATTATCTGTTTGTTTATTTGTGGTTTTGCAACACGGGGTTTCCTTGTGTATCCTTGTATGCCCTGGGACTCACTTTGTAAACAAGACTGGCCTCAGACTCACAGAGATCTGCCTGCCTCTGCCTTCTAGTGATGGCATTAAAGGCGTACACTAAACACATTTTTTTTTTGAAAACAGGGTTTTTCTGTGTCACTTTGCCTGTCCTGAATCTCAATCTGCAGAACAAAGTAGCCTTAAACTCACAGTGATCTGCCTGCTTTGGTCTCCCTGATCTTGGAGGTGTTTTATCATCTATCTATCTATCTATCTATCTATCTATCTATCTATCTATCTATCTATCTATCTATCCATTCATTTCATTTATTAGTTTATTTATTTATTTTTTTGTTTTCTGAGACAGGGTTTCTCTCTAGCTTTCCTTCTTGCTTGCTTGCTTGCTTGATTTTTTTGCTTTCTTGCTCTCTTGCTTTTTTCCCCCTTCTTTTATTAGTTAGTTCTTGAGGCACGGTTTCTCTGTGTAACAGCCCTAGCTGTTCTCTCTCTCTCTCTCTCTCTCTCTCTCTCTCTCTCTCTCTCTCTCTCAAATATGTTTGGTTTTGTGTTTTGCTTTATGAGACAGGGTTTCTCTGCTGCTTTGGAGACTGTTGTTAAAACTAGCTCCTTTCTTGTAGACCAGGCTGTCCTAAAACTCCCAATGATCCTGTTTCTGCTAAATATGGAGCCAGTGCTCTTGAATGCCTTTGTCTGGTGAGGTCAAAAGCCACCCCCCCACACACAACCCCCCCCAACACACACACAAACCAAACACAGGCACAGGCACACCCAGAGACACATAAATAAACTTTTAAATTAAGAAGAGCCTGGAGAGCTAGTTTCGCGGCTCTTCCAGAGAAATTGGGTTCAATTCCCAGCACCTGCATGGCAGCTCATAGTGATTGTAAATTCAGTTTTTGGGTGATCTGACATCTTCAGACCATTGCACATAAAATAAAGTTAAGAAAATCATAAAAAAAATTCCTTAAGAAATTGAAATTTAACTAAGTCCCACACAATTGGAAACACTCTCAAATAAAAGTAAAATAAATGGAAAAGAATACAGTGCTAAGTGCAGTTATGAAAATGTTTTGAAATGTGATACCTTCCCTGTCTCCCCCACATACACAAGCCACACTGAGAGATTTAAATAAAATCTGGGTAATCATTTATGTATCTGGCCTATGTCAGAGGGGCAGGGGAAGCTGAAGCCTTGTCCTTTGGGCTCCAGGTTCTCAGTACTGCGTCAAAAACTCGAGTGTATAGTGAGCCCATGTCTGTCCTGCCGGCAGCACTCAGGAACTGGGAATACAAGGATCAGGAGATCATCTTCAACAACCCAGCAAGTGCAAACCATCCTGGTGGGAAAGAGACCCTCTAAAAGAAATCAATAAAATGACATTTTTATTTTTTTCTGTCGGAAGTGAAAATGTTCCAAATAATTCACTGCATCAGTATTCCTGGAAATGATATCAAAATCAGAATTTTTCTTTTTTTTTTAACATTTGATTTTATTCTTATTATTTTCATTTTTATTTTTTTGGTTTTTCGAGACAGGGTTTCTCTGTGGTTTTGGAGCCTGTCCTGGAACTAGCTCTTGTAGACCAGGCTGGTCTCGAAATCACAGAGATCCGCCTGCCTCTGCCTCCCAAGTGCTGGGATTAAAGGCGTGCGCCACCACTGCCTGGCGTAAATCAGAATTTTTCATATTATTCCATGGCTGTTGTAATTTTCTCTGTGGCAGACAGAGGCAGGCAGATCTCTGTGAGTTTGAGGCCAGCCTGGTCATCTACAGTTCCAGGACAGGTGCCAAAGCTAAGAGAATCCTTGTCTCAGAAAATTTTTTTCTCTGCGTCTCACGTGTCGTGTGTCTTTCTCTAAGCAGGCCCAGGAATCCTAAGCGCCTGTAGGTGATCTAGGAAATCTCCTGTAGCAGGGGCCCTGGCCTCCACTCCTGGCCCCTGAGGGCACCTGGTAAAAGTGAGAAGGCAGATTTCAGAGACTAGTAAAGTTCAAGGTCACCAGCCCTTCCCAACAGCTAGAACCTTTAAAGGGTGAGGCTACAACTTAATTGGCCTGCTTAGATATGGATATTTTTGTTGTGGTTT